>NC_069502.1:449419054-449574054 GCF_027579735.1 Bombina bombina
AAAATATCCCAATAATTTCCTAAACTAAACACCAACACAAAATGTTATAACCATATATTTACAAGAAGACAGAGAGATCCCAATCTCTGTTCATACCATCTGATTCCATGGTGCCAAGTTCAAAAATCCAAAAGCATTCTCTTTGCTTTAATAATAAATTTCTGTCCCCACCCCTCCTGGGTCTAGGGACAAATTCAATAATCTGAAAACGTAACTGATTAACAGCATGTCCCATTTTAGAAAAATGACAGGGGCAAGTAAATTATTATTCCTTACAGAACTCTTATGTTCAATGATCCTATCTCTGATGGATCTAGTAGTCTCCCCTACATAGCCACGCCCACATGGGCATTTTACAAGGTATATCACATATTGGGTATTGCAAGTATAAAAACCTTTTATGGTATACTTTTCTCCAGATTTAGGATGGAAAAAGAATGACCCTTTGGTCATATTCCCACAGCAAGACCAGCCAAGACAGGGAAAACATCAATTATTTTTGTGGGTTATATATCTCTGCTTGTCACAGTTTTTATCAGACCCAATGTCCGATTTAATTAACTTTTGATGGATACTCATCCCTCTTTTAAAAGCTGGCATAGGCATGTCAACAAACTGTGGTATACTGGGATTACATTTCTTTAAAATACCCCAATGTTTCTTGATGATGTTCTGAACTAAATGGCTATGAGAGTTGAACTCGGAGACAAAGACCATCCATTGACCCTTAGAAATGTTGCACTTTGTGTGCTTAATAAACATTTATACTCCACATTTGCTGCCTTCCTTTTTTGGATTTTGGATAATTTTTTTGGTCTTGGTGGTGGAGACCTGGTTGGCGTGCAGTGGTCTGTTGTGCTGGACTGTTCATTGTTATTTGTACAGTATTCACACCGCTTATAGTCCTTGCACCAGAGGAAACTTATCCTGTTGAATAATGGATGATGAAGCACCATCTGGATTTAAGATGTTTTCTTATTCTGAAACAGAAGCTGCAAGGATAACAACCCTTTCTAAGGGTTCAATGGATTTTTTGAAAATGGCTCCCCTTGAATTGTCCACTAAAGAATATGAGAAGCTGGCGAAAAAGAAACTGGCTTATGAATTGCATGCGGCTACCTTAGCTGAATATCACAGAGTTAAAAGGATTCCCCGTGGGTTAAGGATGTCTACCCGCCCCACATTGATGAAGGAAAACAAAACTTATTGCGATAAATTTGAACAAATTCTCAACAAGTGTTCCATGGACCTTATGGTGCTTACCATGGACTGTTTGAACTTTGAGCTAGCTGATCAACAAATTAAACTTGATGAGTTGGCATCTACCATTAAAACCTCTTTACCTGCTGACGAGTCTTCTAAGCTGTTGTGTACAGTTGATTTCTCAGTTTTGGAGTTGAAGAAGATTATTGAGACTCGCAAGTGGACCAAGTTTGCGAGGGATGAACTTGACTACTCACAGGGACGAGTATACCGGTGGCGCTTTGACCCGGAAGGCACCATGAGGAGAACTTCCGGTAGAGGGAGATGCCGTTTCCATGCGTCTAATCGCAGTGGCAGCAGTATTGGTTCCTCTGAGATGTCTACTTCAGGGGACCCGGATCCAGAACACACCGTGGGGGCAGGAAACAGAAAAGGAAAGAGAAAAACTGAATCGCCTCTTGCGATCAGCTCGCAATAAACCGAAATGACCGACGTTGCTGTTTACTCTAATTTGATCTCCGGCTCTGTGGTTACTATACCTGTTGCATCTGACTTTACTAATTGCATGGGACTGCATGTTAATACCAAATCTCTTGGAGAGACTGTTAACATGGGATCACACTTTAATACTGCATCACTTGGAGAGACTGTTGGTCTTTCTACGGACTTTTCATTGTCTCATAATACCACTAATGATATTGTTGTTAATATTTCTAATTCAGCTATCTCGCACCATGAAATATGCGTATTACATAAGGGTTTGTCATTCTGCCCTCGTAATGATTGTAATTTTTTTCAATTACATAAAGATTTATTTAGATTCTTTAGAAACATTCGGTTACAAACCATCTGTTTTGATAGGGATACAGGAACTACTACTAAATCTGATGACAAATTGAATTTAAAGAAAGTGGGTTTGAGAAACAAGAGTTCCTTTATTCATCAACAAAACAATCATAGTGTGGAAACATTTGTTAACCTGGTATTACATGATATTGATTTGCTGAAAAACAAATTGGATAAAAAGAAAAAAGATAGCAGGGGTGGTGGCAAATGTTCCAACAGATTCCAAACTACAAAGGGTGGTACTGAATGTAAAAAGAAATATAATAATTTTTACAAAGATGATTGCACAGCTTTAAAATCCCTTCAAATTAGGGATTACATCATACTGAAAAGTGCTGATAAGGGTGAAGCCATAGTTGTTTTGGATAGGGAATGTTATATTAATGAAATTAAGAATCAATTAAATAACACCACTGTCGCCCTATAGTCTCTAGTATTGGTTCAGTGTCTTCCAATATATCAATTTATTTGGATAAAATTTTAAGACCATTTGTGGAAAATTCAAATTCTTTCCTTAGGGATACTGTGGTTAGTCATTTAAAATATCTTTACTTTCTACTAAATATAATATACTAAATCTCTATAGTGAAACCACTAAAACCAACACAAATAAATTGTGAAATAAACTCTATGAGAGGATCTCCATTATTTCCAAACAGTTTATTTAGGAATCAATATATGTTAATAATAAGAAAAATATTTACAGGTATATACACATCTATTTTACAGATAAACAGTCCAAAATTTAATTAATACAGGGCAACACTACTACAACTCCAATTTGTGCAATACTGCTACACAGAATATGATCCCAGAAATACTTAGCCAGATTCTCTGTGTCCAACATCATTCATCTTTTAGCAGGAGCAGGATAAAAAGAGAGACAGAGGTTCTGGTGTTACAGTATTTTATACCCCAATTTAAAAGGGATTGGCCTTTCAAATGCCACTCACAGGCCATTGGGAGTGTCCCACCTAGACAGACACTAGGCAAAAGAACTACTTGAATAAACCAGCTATGTCAATTGCCAGTTATAAAATCTGTGAGCTATATTCCAATATTCCTGTGATAAAATGTCACCACATTCACTCACTTTTTCTTCTCCTATGTTGCCCCGTTTTCTAGTTATACCCACTAGTACAGAAGAACACAGTGGGAGCGAAAACCTGACAGGAAAAATTCTCCCACCATCCCTTAAGACTCGGCGATATGAGCTCTTCTGTACTTTCCTAGGACTGTCAATTCCTAGTCTAACTTTATACAATTAATTAAAAAAAATGCATTTAAAATTATACATAGACACACAAAATCCTATGCTAAACCCCATTAGCAACATTTATACAATGGTCTTAAAAAGTGGGAAAAGTTCATGTATGAGTGTGTGAGTGTGGGTATACTAGATGGGTATGCGTGTAGTAAAATCTTTATTAATAAAGTGTGAATTGTGCCTGAAAAACAAAAGTTATAATGGTTCACTGAAGTTCTTTGTTGTGAACTTTTGGCATCTGATCCTTGCTTTTGGCATCTGGTCCTTGCTTTTGCTTTACCAAATATCTCTCTTTGAACCACTTTGTTTTTTCCAAGACCCTCAAAGGAATGAAAAAAGATTAAAACCAGGCATATATTTACTTCACACTACAACACTCCATCTGCAGTAGAAACCACATTCACAGTTATTAACTTCAAGTTGGAAAGTGCCTCTGTTATTGCATCATCCCACTCACACCCTTACTTAACTTATGTTGCTTGATTTATATGATTATTTACCCCTTTATGCTATATATATATATATATATATATATATATATATATATATATATATATATATATATATTATTTTGGCCTAATGCACCATTTTACATCTCCATTGTGATACATTATACTTATTTAATTTGTCCAATGCCACCATCATAGCTTCATGGTAAGATCAGTCCTGAAGACACCTGAAAAACAACAATCTATAATATGTGTTATTGGGGAAAAACTGGAAGGAAAGGTGAGAAGCCTTCTATCTTCATTGGTTTTCTTCCTGCAAGATAAGACTTCAGACAGTTTACATAGAAATGGTATTGCATGTGACCTCCCAAAACTAATCACAATGGAGTTATCTGTTATTGTTTTTTTAGAAAGAGAATACATCAATTAACTATACATTCTAAATACTGGCATTTAAAACTTAATAATGAAAAACACTTAAAAGTATTAATTGAACTTAAAACTAAAGTACACATTACACAATACAAATGTACTGCAAACAAAAATGCTTATAAACAAAAATGAATTATTTATTTTGAGCCCTCCAGCTCTGTCAGTTGCTTCTTTAGAAACCCAATTTGATCTCTCATTCTTTTGTTTTTTTGTTTGAGTTCCCAATAACTTAAGTTGGCCTTATTGTTTATCTCATTTGACCTCAGCCTACAATTTTCTCCTCTGTTAATATCGCCATTTAAATTCCTGTCTCTCCAGTGTCCTGTTTTTGATGCTCTACTATTCTGATATCCACAAACATTCCTTCTATTACCCCTCTCTGATTTATGCCTGTGAATAGTCAGATTGTTCTCCATTGACTGCTTCACTGCAGAAATTGCCTTAATGGTGTATGGGTGATAATTCCACCACTTCTCAGCTCTAGTGAGCACCATATCTAGGTTTGTGGAGTTTGGATCATACAGCTTTACAAACTCCTGACATTTTCTGGGGAGAGCTTCAAGTACCCTCTGTATGTGAGCAGGTGACCCCCAGACTATTTTGGTCTGTGGCTGGCGCAGCACACACCAGAATAAAACTCTTTTTGCTACTTCAAATGGCCCATCTAGAGGTCTCATGGTAATTTCACTAATCTCTTTTTCTAGACTAGTAAAATTGAAAAAGGTTTTAACTATCCTCCCAGCCTGATCACATATGCTTGAATTGAATCCTAATAACCTGTTGGCATAGGGGCCCATGGCATCTTGAAGCAATTCTGTCCATTCCTGCATGCTGATACCTAATTTTATGGCTTTTTCAGTTCCCTTGTGAAACCAATGTGAAAAATTATTAAAGCTGTTTGTGGGGATTGTGCCCCACCATTTCTTAAAAATGTATTTATCTGATACAGTCATCTGCCTAGTCTGATTTGAAAAACCTGTAGGAACTTTCAGGTTGTTAAAATTGGGGCAATTGGAACAGAACTTGTTTATTTAGTGGGGCCCACTTCCATTTTATCTTGCTACCTTCCTTTTTTGGATTTTGGATAATTTTTTGGTCTTGGTGGTGGAGACCTGGTTGGCATGCAGTGGTCTGTTATGCTGGACTGTTCATTGTTATTTGCACAAATAGGTGACACACCTGTATGGAAGGCGTAGTGTTAATAGTATAATTGCGCACTTCTATGTTAAAATTAACCAGGTCACCTGAAATAGTTAATGTAGTAGCCTGAAGAGGAGAGATTTGTAGAATTTGGTGAGACAGCTGGTAAAATCTTAAACTCGTGTGTTCATATTTGTTGGTGCATATTTATCCCCACTGGGTATACTTCAAATCCACTGATTTGCCTTATCATATAAGGTTACAAATACAAACAAAAGGTAGGTCTCAGGCCCCCAGTGGTTACTAGATATCCTAGTATGGTGTGGGTGATCTCACCTCTCTTGCTCGTTGTTGCTTCCAGGGCCGTCTGATCCAGCGTGCTCACTGAGGGAGTGTAAGGGGCGTTGGCTGTTAACGGCCAATCAGGATCCTTCCTCTTTCATCCACCGCCGTCTGCTAATCAAGCCCTGTAGTACTTTCAGCTTTTAGTGTAGCTGCATCGGTCACCGGGAGGCACCCCTTCTAGGCAGGCATACGCGACTGTAGCAATGGCTGCAATCCTATAGCAACGGCTACAGGGTAGGCAAATAAACAAACACTGGTTGCAAAGTGAAGTCTGCTCCTTGAAACTGGTAAACAAGAAAGTCACAAAAAGGAAAAAAAGGAGCGGCTTCCAGAATTATCCTTAAAACTTAGCATTTATTGCAGCATAGTATTAAAATGTTAACAGGCAGTCCACATGCTACATGCTGGTGTAGACTGTCCCTTTTAAGAGCCTAAAGAATAATAGTTTTCAGGTGAAAACCTTGAAATACTATATTTTTATTAATGGATTCCTAGCCAGGATCAATACAGAACATAAGAGAACAGCCCAACATGTCAACTTCTCAAGTAGCCAGCCAAATTCAACACTTTTATAAGGCTAGTAGTCATAAAATGAGTTACAGACTCATCATAGCATTCATGTCCAACTATCTGTTCCATTCAGAAAATTCCCACTTCCCAAGTACCCATACCAACCAAATTCACCTGTTCCACATGGCTAGAAGGGATATGGATTCAAAGATCTGTCAAAGTGTCTGTTCTGGTCAAAAATAGAAAAGACCACTTCCCAAGGACTAGGAGGGAGAGAGAGAGACACTATGAGCCACACACCTGCCACAAATTAAAGGGACAGTTTACTCAAAAAATGTTCTCCCCTTTAATTTGTTCCCAATGATCCACTTTACCTGCTGGAGAGTATTAAATTGTTTACAAGTATTTATTTTACCCTTATATTGGCACTTGAATTAGCTGATTTAGCCTGTGGTATCTCCACCTATTGTGAACGTTTCTGGCCTTAGGTCCAAGCTATAGATAAGCTGTGTTAACACAGCCAGCAGAATAAATTACAGTCCCATTGGGGTATAGAATAGATAAGGTAATAAAATGTTAATTTTCCATTGTTCTCTCCAAGTATTGGGCTTTGGTTTACGGGCAGATATAAGAAGCAGGTATATGTACACAACGTGATAAAGTAATGAGATCTAATTATACCTACAAGCTCAACCCATTTTTTAGGTTGTGGCTTCAAAACACAAAACCAGCTATTTCATATAAACAAATAAACCTTTAAAAGCAAATTCTCATAATTTTATACTCTGCAGTTGGTAAAAAAAGTATTTGGAAACACATTAAGGGAAAAACTATTTTACAGTATACTGTCCCTTTAAATGTCCAATTGTCTGTTCTGTATAAAAATATTTTGCACAAAAAACCTGAAACATCCACTTCCCAAGTTGCCACATCAACCAAATTCACTAGTTCTACAAAGATAGAAGAGAGAGTGAGACACAATAAGCCACAGAACTGCTACAGAATCCACATATAAGTATCCATGTGTACTATCACAATTTAAGTTATATGTTTCATCCCTTAAGGTTGAGCACATCAAAGTCACAGTACAGTAATATAAAGCCTGTACAATGAGAAAAGCTGGTAAGTGTGGTATTGGTGCAGGTCAGGAGAGGAGTCAGATGAACCAGGGTCGCGATCCGATATACGGCGTAGTTTGCGGCGCAAGCGAGGGAACCCGCGTCGCTCGCAGTTTTAGCTCGCATCTCGAGCTATCCAATATACGGTGCCGTCAGATGCTAACGTGCCGTAAGTCGGATAAACCAGCGATGTCCAGAAATCTGCGCAAGTACAAATTTCTGGCATCGCCAGTGACTTGCGCCACGTTAGAAACTGCCGGCGCCTACAAAACCTGACTAAAGTATGAAATCACCAGCACTGTCTAACACGCCTCCCTAACATAGCCCGACACGTCTAACATGCCTCCCTAACATAGCCCGACACGTCTAACCCTCTATCCGCTATCCCCCCTCACTAGCCTAACAATAAAATATGTATTAACCCCTAAACCGCCGCTCCCAAACCCCGCCGCAACATAATAAAGTTATTAACCCCTAAACCGCCGCCAGCTATATTAAATCTATAACCCCCTAAAGTGAGCCCCTAACACCGCCGCCATCTACCTTACCTACGCCCTAAAGTGAGCCCCTAACCCCTAAATTATTTAACCCCTAAAATACTAAACTATCCCTACCACTAAACCTAAGTCTAACCCTACAAATAGCCCTGAAAAGGGCTTTTTGCGTGGCATTGCCCCAAAGTAACAGCTCTTTTGCCAGCCCTTAAAAGGGCTTTTTGCGGGGCATGCCCCAAATTATTCAGCTATTTTGCCAGCCCTTAAAAGGGCTTTTGGCGGGGCTTTGTCACAAAGTAAACTGCTCTTTTGCCTACAATCTACATCCCCCTACACCGCGGCCACCTATAATAAATGTATTAACCCCTAATCTAATCCCCCTACACTGCCGCCAGCTATATTAACTATATTAACCCTAATTATATTAGGGTTAATATAGTTGATATCGTTATTATATATATATATATATATATATATATATATATATTAAGTATAATAACCCTATCTAACTCTAACATCCTAACTAAACTCTTATTAAAATAAATCTAATATTAATATTATTAATTAAAATATTCCTATTTAAATCTAAATACTTACCTATAAAATAAACCCTAAGATAGCTACAATATAATTAATAATTACATTGTAGCTATGTTAGGGTTTATATTTATTTTACAGGTAAATTGTTAATTATTTTAACTAGGTATAATAGCTATTAATTAGTTATTAACTATTTAATAGCTACCTAGTTAAAATAATTACCCAATTACCTGTAAAATAAATCCTAACCTAAGTTACAAATACACCTACACTATCAATAAATTAAATAAACTACAAATATCTATCTAAAAATACAATTAAATAAACTAAACTAAATTACAAAAAAAAACAAACACTAAATTACAAAAAATAAAAAAAATTACAAGATTTTTAAGCTAATTACAACTATTCTAAGCCCCCTAATAAAATAATAAAGCCCCCCAAAATAAAAAAAATTCCCTACCCTATTCTGTTCCGATCAGCCAATAGAATGCGAGCTCAATCTGATTGGCTGATTCAGCCAATCAGATTGAACTTGAATCTGATTGGCTGATTCAATCAGCCAATCAGATTTTTCTACCTTAATTCCGATTGGCTGATAGAATCCTATCAGCCAATCGGAATTCGACGGACGCCATCTTGGATGACGTCATTTAAAGGTACCTCATTCGTCGTTCAGTCGTCGGCCGGGATGGCTGCTCCGCGTCGGTGGAGAGAAGATTGAAGATGCCGCTTGATGGAAGATGCTGGCGGATGGAAGAAGACTTTGCTGCCGCTTGGATAAAAACATCGCCGGGATGAAGATTTCTTCTTTACCGCTTGGATAGACATCACCCGGATCGGATGAGGAGTTCGGCCCGGCGTGGTGAAGATAAGGTAGGGAGATCTTCAGGGGGGTAGTGTTAGGTTTATTTAAGGGGCATTTGGGTTAGATTAGGGGTATGTGGGTGGTGGGTTGTAATGTTGGGGGGTGGTATTGTGTTGTTTTTTCAGGCAAAAGAGCAGTTTTCTTTGGGGCATGCCCCCACAAAGGGCCCTTTTAAGGGCTGGTAAGGTAAAAGAGCTTTGAACTTTTTTTTAATTTAGAATAGGGTAGGGAATTTTTTTTTATTTTGGGGGGCTTTATTATTTTATTAGGGGGCTTAGAATAGGTGTAATTAGCTTAAAAATCTTGTATTCTTTTTTTTATTTTTTGTAATTTAGTGTTTGTTTTTTTTTTGTATTTGTGTATTTGTAACGTAGGTTAGGATTTATTTTACAGGTAATTGGGTAATTATTTTAACTAGGTAGCTATTAAATAGTTAATAACTATTTAATAGCTATTATACCTAGTTAAAATAATTAACAATTTACCTGTAAAATAAATATAAGCCCTAACATAGCTACAATGTAATGATTAATTATATTGTAGCTATCTTAGGGTTTATTTTATAGGTAAGTATTTAGATTTAAATAGGAATATTTTAGTTTATAATATGAATTAGATTTATTTAATAAGAATTTAGTTAGGGGTGTTAGGGTTAGATAGAGTTAATATAGTTAATATAAATACTATAGTAACTATATTAACAATATTAACCCTAATATAATTAGGGTTAATATAGTTAATATATATAATGTAATAACTATATTAACTATAATATACTTAGGGTTAATATAGATAATATAGCTGGCGGCGGGGTAGGTAGATTAAATTAGGGGTTAATAATTTTAATATAGATGGCGGCAGTGTAAGGGGCTTACATTAGGGGTTAATACTATTAATATAGGTGGCGGCGGTGTAGGGAGGGCAGGTTATAGGGCAAAAGAGCTGTTTACTTTGGGGCAAAGCCCCGCAAAAGGCCCTTTTAAGGGCTGGTAATAGAGATAATTATTTTAGGGGGATTAGATTAGGGGTTAATAATATTAATATAGCTGGCGGCGGTATAGGGGGATTAGATTATGGGGTTAATAATTTTTATATAGGTGGCGGCGGTGTAAGGGGTCAGATTAGGGGATAGATAAGGTAGATGGCGGTGGTGTAAGGGGTTCACATTAGGGGATAGATCAGTTAGATGGTGGCGGTTTTAGGGGTTCACATTAGGGGATAGATCAGTTAGATGGTGGCGGTTTTAGGGGCTCACAGTAGGGGGTTAGTTTATGTAGATGGCGGCGGTTTAGGGGTTAAATACTTTATAAGGGATTGCGGCGGGGGGTAGCGGTTGACAGGGAGATAGACATTGCGCATGCGTTAGGTGTTAGGTTTTATTTAGCAGATCGTGGTTGACAGGTAGATAGACATTGCGCATGCGTTAGGTGTTAGGTTTATTTAGCAGCCAGTTTAGGGAGTTACGGGGCTCCAATAGTCAGCGTAAGGCTTCTTACGGCTGCTTTTTGTGGCGAGGTGAAAATGGAGTAAGATTTCTCCATTTTCGCCACGTAAGTCCTTACGCTGTATATTGGATACCAAACTGCGCTGGTTTGGTATACCTGCCTATGGCCCAAAAAACTACGGGCGACGGCAGAAATATACGCGCGTAACTTCTAGGTTACGCCGTATATAGGATACCAAACCCGCGCAAATATTGGCGTCGCCTGCTTTTGCGGGCGACGATTTTTATCGGATTGACCCCAGAAGTATTGTCAGGATAAGGAATGGCTTAAAACAGGCAGGCAATGCTGTACCATAAAATTCAGAAGAGTAGTCAGTTCATTCAAAGGTTCAAAAAACAGGAAGCAGTCATAGCTGAAAAAGTCAAGGAATGCCGAGAATTAGGAGCCAAAAATGATCAGGAACCAAAAATCAATCAACCTAAATTAATAATTATTTTAAGTAAGTAGAAGCAACACCACAAAGAGGGTATTTTGTAACAGTAGAATAATGATTCATGACAGCAGGGTTCAGTAAAGAGGCATTAAATAAAGGAAAAGTTTTCATAGACTAAGGTAAAGTGAACTGCTATATTATGAGAAGTAGATATAGTAGACACCGCCGCCACCTACATTATACTTAATAACCCCTAATCTTCCGCCCAACACTGCCACCACCTACATTATACTTATTAACACCTATTCTGACGCCCCGACACCTGGGCCACCTACATTATACTTATTATTGGTCTATGAGTAAGCGCCTGTAGGGGGTGCGAAACGCGTCAGACACATGCCACTGTCCACACCACCTTTGACTGTGAGTTCCATTGATGGATTGTTCCACCTCCTTCATGGATTGGTATTTACCGTGTATTCTTTGAATAAACTGTGGACTTTTATTTGCATACTATTTTTGTGTGTAGAGCCTGCCATTTCTTTCTCACTCACTTTGTATAACGGCAGTTGGGTTGCGCTGCCACTGGCTACGGCACTCTAGGAGTTGGGTCATTACAGCTATTGTTTCTTTTCTGGGATAACCGGATAGAGGAAGGCAGAGTGCTCGAGTCGCTGGATCTACTTTCTCCTCATTATACTTATTAACCCCTATTCTGCCGCCCTGACACCGCCACCTACTTTATGTTATTAACCTCTATTCTGCCGCCCCGACACTGCCACCACCTACATTATGTTATTAACCCCTATTCCGCCGCTCTTGGACCCCGCCGCCACCTAAATAATGTATTAACCCCTATCCCGCCGCTCCCGGAGCCCATTGCAACTAAATAAATGTATTAACCCCTAAACTCTTGGCCTCCCACATCACTACCACTTACTAAACCTATTAACCCCTAAACCGCCAGCCCCCCACATCGCCATAAACTAAATTAACCTATTAACCCCTAAACCTAACAACCCACTAACTTTATATTAAATATTAACTTATCCCTATCTTATAATAAATTTAAACTTACCTTTAGATTTAAATTAAACTATATTAAACTAATAATTAATATACCCTAACTGTTATACTAAAATTACATTAAACTATATTAAACTAACAATTAATCAACCCTAACGCTTATACTAAAATTACATTAAACTATATTAAACTATTAATTAACCTACCCTAACTGTTATACTAAAATTACATTAAACTACAAATTAAATTAACTATATTTTATATATTTATAAACCTAACCCTACTCAAATAATTTAAATCTACTATTAAAAATTACAAAGTTACAAAAAACTAACAACTAAGTTACACAAAATAACAAATACTAAGTTACAAAAAAAATAAACACACAATCAGCCAATAGGATTGAACTCGCATTCTATTGGCTGATTGGATCAGCCAATAGGATGAAAGCTCAATCCTATTGGCTGATTGCAACAGCCAATAGGATTTTTTCAACCTTAATTCCGATTGGCTGACTATATTAAACTAATAATTAATCTACCCCGGATGGATGAAGATAGAAGATGTCATCTGGATGAAGACTTCTGCCCGGTTGGATGAAGACGTCGGCCCGCTTGGATGAAGACTTCTGCCGGCTTCGATGAGGACTTCTGCCGCTTCATTGAGGATGGATGTCGGCTCTTTAGAAACTGTAAGTGGATCTTCGGGGGTTAGTGTTAGGCTTTTTTAAGGGTTTATTGGGTGGGTTTTAATTTTAGATTAGGGGTTAGGGTTTGGGCTTTTGAAAAAGAGCTAAATGCCCTTTTAAGGGCAATGCCCATACAAATGAGCTTAGGTTTTTTTAGATTAGGTTTTTATTTAGGGGTTTGGTTTTGTGGGTGGTCGGTTTTACTGTTGGGGGGGTGTTTGTATTTTTTATTTACAGGTAAAAGAGCTGATTTCTTTGGGGCAATGCCCCGCAAAAGGCCCTTTTAAGGGCCATTGGTAGTTTATTGTTGGCTAGGGTTTTTATTTTGGGGGGAGGCTTTTTATTTTCATAGGGATCTTAGATTAGGTGTAATTAGTTTAAATATTTGATAATTTATTTTTTATTTTGTGTAACTTAGTGTTTATTTTTTTGTAACTTTGTGTTTGTTATTTTGTGTAACTTAGTTGTTAGTTTTTTGTAACTTTGTAATTTTTAATAGTAGATTTAAATTATTTGAGTAGGGTTAGGTTTTTAAATATATAATATAGTTAATTTAATTTGTAGTTTAATGTAATTTTAGTATAACAGTTAGGGTAGGTTAATTAATAGTTTAATATAGTTTAATGTAATTTTAGTATAATAGTTAGGGTAGATTAATTAATAGTTTAATATAGTTTATTTTAATTCTAAAGGTAAGTTTAAATTTATTATAAGATAGGGATGAGTTAATATTTAATATAAAGTTAGCGGGTTGTTAGGTTTAGGGGTTAATAGGTTAATTTAGTTTATGGCGATGTGGGGGGCTGGCAGTTTAGGGGTTAATAGGTTTAGTAAGTGTTAGTGATGTGGGAGGCCAGAGGTTTAGGGGTTAATACATTTAGTTAGTTGCGGCGGGGTCCGGGAGCGGCAGAATAGGGGTTAATACATTTATTAGAGTTGCAGCGGTGTCGAGGAGCAGCGGGATAGGGGTTAATAACTTTATTTAGTTGCGGCTGGGTCGGGGAGCGGCGGGATAGGGGTTAAACATTTTAGTATAGTGGCGGTGTTTAGTGACAGCGTATAAATAAAGTTGTGAAAAAGCCGAATAGCAGCGAGATCAATGACTGTTAGTTAACAACAGTCCGCTGCTCATCGCCCCGTACTTGGTGCAAAGCTTTTTAACAGCTTTTTTGTTAAATACGGAGAGCGTATTCAGGTCCGCGGTCGCGATGTTAGGCGATGTCAGGCGAGAATATTGGTGCCGTCGAATGCAAATAAGTTGACGGCTTGATAAGTAGGCCTCCAACTGTTGTGTAAGGAACTGTCATACGCCTAGATTTAGAGTTCTGCGTTAGCCGTCCAAACCAGCATTAGGGGATCCTAACGCTGGTTTTGGCTGCCCGCTGGTATTTAGAGTCAGTCAGGAAAGGGTCTAACGCTCACTTTCCAGCCGCAAATTTTCCATACCGCAGATCCCCTTACGTTAATTGCGTATCCTATCTTTTCAATGGGATCTTTCTAACGCCGGTATTTAGAGTCTTGGCTGAAGTGAGCGTTAGAACTCTAACGACAAAACTCCAGCCGCAGAAAAAAGTCAGGAGTTAAGAGCTTTCTGGGCTAACGCCAGTTCATAAAGCTCTTAACTACTGTGCTCTAAAGTACACTAACACCCATAAACTACCTATGTACCCCTAAACCGAGGTCCCCCCACATCGCTGCCACTATAATTAAATTTTTTAACCCCTAATCTGCCGACCGTACACCGCTGCAACCTACATTATCCCTATGTACCCCTAATCTGCTGCCCCTAACATCGCCGACACCTACATAATATTTATTAACCCCTAATCTGCCCCCACCAATGTCGCCGCTACCTACCTACACTTATTAACCCCTAATCTGCCAACCGGACCTCGCCGCCACGATAATAAATGTATTAACCCCTAAACCGTATCACTCCCGCCTCAAAAACCATATAATAAATAGTATTAACCCCGAATCTGCCCTCCTTAACATCGCTGACACCTAACTTCAAGTATTAACCCCTAATCTGCCGACCGGACCTCACCGATACTATAATAAATGTATTAACCCCTAAAGCTAAGTCTAACCCTAACCCCAACACCCCCCTAAGTTAAATATAATTTAAATCTAACAAAATAAAATAAATCTTATTAAATAAATTATTCCTATTTAAAGCTAAATACTTACCTGTAAAATAAACCCTAATATAGCTACAATATAAATAATAATTACATTGTAGCTATTTTATGATTAATATTTTTTTACAGGCAACTTTCTATTTATTTTAACCAGGTACAATAGCTATTAAATAGTTAATAACTATTTAATAGCTACCTAGTTAAAATAATTACAAAATTACCAGTAAAATAAATCCTAACCTAAGTTACAATTAAACCTAACACTACACTATCAATAAATTAATTAAATAAACTACCTACAATTATCTACAATTAAATCAACTAAACTAAATTACAAAAAAACAAACAAACAAACACTAATTTACAAAAAAAACCCACTAAATTACAAAAAATAAAAAAAGATTACAAGAATTTTAAACTAATTACACCTACTCTAAGCCCCCTAAAAAAATAACAAAGCCCCCCCCCCCAAAAAATGCCCTATCCTATTCTAAAATTAAAAGTTTACAGCTCTTTTACCTTACCAGCCCTTAAAAGGGCCTTTTGCGGGGCATGCCCCAAAGAAAACAGCTCTTTTGCCTGTAAAAAAACATGTAATACCCCCCCCCAACATTACAACCCACCACCCACATACCCCTAATCTAACCCAAACCCCCCTTAAAAAACCTAACACTAAGCCCCTGAAGATCTCCCAACCTTATCTTCACCATGCCGGGTATCACCGATCCGTCCAGAAGAGGCTCCGAAGTCTTCATCCTATCCGGCAAGAAGAGGACATCCGGACCGGCAAACATCTTCATCCAAGCGGCATCTTCTATCTTCATCCATCCGACGAGGAGAGGCTCCATCTTCAAGCCCTCCTGCGCGGAACATCCTCTTCTCCCGACGACTAGACGATGAATGAAGGTTCCTTTAAGGGACGTCATCCAAGATGGCGTCCCTCGAATTCCAATTGGCTAATAGGATTCTATCAGCCAATCGGAATTAAGGTAGGAAAAATCTGATTTGCTGATTGAATCAGCCAATCAGATTCAAGTTCAATCCGATTGGCTGATTGGATCAGCCAATCAGATTGAGCTCGCATTCTATTGACTGATCGGAACAGCCGATTGTGTGTAACAATTAAAAAAGATAACCTTTCCCTGCAATGAACTTATGACTAACTCTAAACAATTAACTTAAGTGTTAATATCGAGTATCCATATCATTTTCATAAGGGCAAGGGTTAATACATTTTATATTTTAATTGCATACACCCCATCTATATAACAACTGAAGATTGTTATATCCAGACACCACAGTGATCAAAGATACATAATGAATCACCCCCCAGGTAGCTTCTGTTTTTAATTGCACATCCCTTTATTTTATCTCCGTTTTTTTGCGTATTAATAAAAGTTATGTTTTAATTATTTCAAGCGTACTCCCCTTACCATTGGTACTCTATCTTCAAAATTACACACATAGTGTGTCATAAGAGGACTACAAGAGTGCTATAAGTGTATTCTTTCAAGGCCTTTGGACCTATGTTTTCTCTAGAATGCAAGCTCAATCTGATTGGCTAATTGATTCAATCAGCCAATCAGATTTTTCCTACCTTAATTTCGATTGGCTGATAGAATCCTATCAGCCAATCGGAATTCGAGGGACGCCATCTTGGATGACGTCCCTTAAAGGAACCTTCATTCGTCGTCTAGTCGTCGGGAGAAGAGGATGTTCCGCGCCGAAGGTCTTGAAGATGGAGCCGCTCCTCGTCGGATGGATGAAGATAGAAGATGCCGCTTGGATGAAGATGTTTGCCGGTCCGGATGGCCTCTTCTTGCCGGATAGGATGAAGACTTTGGACCCTCTTCTGGACCTCTTCTTGCCGGATAGGATGAAGACTTCGGAGCCTCTTCTGGACGGATCGGTGATACCCGGCGTGGTGAAGATAAGGTAGGGAGATCTTCAAGGGCTTAGTGTTAGGTTTTTTAAGGGGGGTTTGGGTTAGATTAGGGGTATGTGGGTGGTGGGTTGTAATGTTGGGGGGGGTATTGTATGTTTTTTTTACAGGCAAAAGAGCTGTTTTCTTTGGGGCATGCCCCACAAAAGGCCCTTTGAAGAGCTGGTAAGGTAAAAGAGCTGTAAACTTTTTATTTTAGAATAGGGTAGGGCATTTTTTTATTTTGGGGGCTTTGTTATTTTTTTAGGGGGCTTAGAGTAGGTGTAATTAGTTTAAAATTCTTGTAATCTTTTTTTATTTTTTGTAATTTAGTGGGTTTTTTTTGTAATTTAGTGTTTGTTTTTTGTAATTTAGTTTAGTTGATTTAATTGTAGATAATTGTAGATAGTTTAGTTAATTAATTTAATGATAGTGTAGTGTTAGGTTTAATTGTAACTTAGGTTAGGATTTATTTTACTGGTAATTTTGTAATTATTTTAACTAGGTAGCTATTAAATAGTTATTGACTATTTAATAGCTATTGTACCTGGTTAAAATAAATACAAAGTTGCCTGTAAAATAAATATTAATCCTAAAATAGATACAATGTAATTATTATTTTTATTGTAGCTATATTAGGGTGGTGGGGGGGGGGCAGATTAGGGGTTACTAAATATAATATAGGGGTCGGCGATGTTAGGGGCAGCAGATTAGGGGTACATAGGTATAATGTAGGTTGCGGCGGTGTCCGGAGCGGCAGATTAGGGGTTAAAAGTCTAATGCAGGGGTCAGTGATAGCGGGGGCGGCAGATTAGGGGTTAATAAGTGTAAGGTTAGGGGTGTTTAGACTCGGGGTACATGTTAGGGTGTTAGGTGTAGACTTAGGAAGTGTTTCCCCATAGGAAACAATGGGGCTGCGTTAGGAGCTGAACGCTGTTTTTTTGCAGGTGTTAAGTTTTTTTCAGCTCAAACTGCCCCATTGTTTCCTATGTGGATGTCGTGCACGAGCATGTTTTTGAAGCTGGCCGCGTCCGTAAGCAACGCTGGTATTGAGGGTTGAAGTGGCGGTAAATATGCCTGTAAGCTCCCTTTTTGGAGCCTAACGCAGCCCTTCAGAGAACTCTAAATACCAGCGTTGTTTAAAAGGTGCGGGGGAAAAAAAAACACGCATAGCTAACACCCCTTCTAACGCAAAACTCTAAATCTAGGCGTTAATTTTTTAAGTAAGCTTCCATACCTTGGTTTATAGTTTCACTCTGTCTGTTAGACTGGGATAATATCCAGAAGCTGAGATAAAATGAGGTCCTCTATCAAAGACAATTTAATTTTGGAAACCATGAAGTGTGATTTGAAATCCATAGACAGATGCACCAATGGCCGAGATAGAATCACTCCTTCTAGCTGGGTACGTGGTACATTATTTTCTACACAAACGGACAGGCCAGAAGATTATGAATTATAGTTGTCCCCCATACACTTTGCCGAAGATGCCAGAGAGTGCGTTTCACTTCTGGATGGCCTGAGATGCTGCTGTCGTATGACCATGAAACCAATGACTTGAGCAGTCTTCTTGGTACAAAGAAGCGCTTAGGAGGAGTCCCAGTGGGAGTGGTACTCTTTTTCTGGGATTATTTTGTAATTGTTAAAGGAGAGTTGTTATTATAGGATTCACAATTTGTTTGGAAGGAATGATTGAACTGGGAGAAGATGAGGATATAGACTCAGAAATAAATGGTTGTTTTGGACTTTTTTTTAAAGGAGGCTTTATTTTTTATTTTATGTAACTTATGGGGTTAAGGCTAGGGGTCTTGGGGGTTAGCATTTAGGAGGTTAGGGGGTATTTTGCTATGGGGTGTGTGGTGGTTTGGGGGTCATTAGTGTAGAGGTTTATTGCGGTTTAGGGGTTAATAGGTTAGGGGTTAATAGAGATGGGGTTCTGGCAAATAAGAGGTTAATAGTGTAGCAGGATTAAGTTGCGCTGGGGTGAGGTTGCGTAAGGGGTTAATAGTTTAGAGGAGCCTTTTATGTAAATATAATGTTACACGTATATGCATTTTCTAATATAATGCATATTATTGTAATTATTGTGTTTTTTTAAACAACTGTGTTTTTTTTGGTGTTTTAAAACAAAAACAATAATATTTATTTTTAATTATATAAATTTGTTATAAAAGTCAGTAGCCACAATTTTTTTTAAATAGCTGCATCTGTTTAACTTTGCAATGTTGCGGCTACTGACGTTTGTAACAAATTTATATAACTAAAAATAAATTTTAAAACAAAAAAACAACACCTGTTAAAATCATAACAATAATTACAATAATTGTACAATTTGATACATATGAATGATACATTTTATATACATGTATCAACATAGCTCCTATTGCTTTAATATAAAAGTTTTTTTGGCTTTATTAGTAAGTTAGATTGCAGACATGACGTAGAAATAGGCATTCTGTTGGAGTTAGTTGGGCATTCCAGGGGAGTAACCAGCATTTTACTTGGGAAACTTCCCAGTAGTGCAATATATTCCAAGTGCTTCCCTGCAGGTTAGGTACAGGGTTTCAGTCATATTTGTATCACCACCTTTTCTGTGGCGTGATTTTCCAGTGTGAGATAGGTAGTGTAGGTTTAGTTACTGTTAGGTTATGTTTGTATGTTCCTACACAGAAACCTCTTTTTGTTTCAGTGAACACACTGTCTGTGCTGTGTAGAAAAACTTCCAATACAGGCCCCCCCCCCCCCCCCCCCGCTGATAGTGCAGACAAGTGGCGATGTCGGCAGACTTTTACTAAAGCCACAACCCCTTTTATTTCCTGTGGGAGGTACTGCGCCACTCATTGGCACTTTGTGGTTTAGCCCCCCTTTTTGCATATTCATCCCGGATAGGAAGGAGTTAATAAAATATATTCTGTCGATACTGTTTGTATATATATATATATATATATATATATATATATATATACATATATATATACACTGTATATATATATATATATATATATATATATATATATATATACAGTATATATATACACACATTTTTACATATACAGTATATATATATATATATACACACATTTTTACATATACAGTATATATATATACACACATTTTTACATATACAGTATATATATATATATATATATATATATACACACATTTTTACATATACAGTATATATATATATATACACACATTTTTACATATACAGTATATATATATATATACACACATTTTTACATATACAGTATATATATATATATATATATATATATATATACACACATTTTTACATATACAGTATATATATATATATACACACATTTTTACATATACAGTATATATATATATATACACACATTTCTTCTGTTAAGTGTGATCAGTCCACGGGTCATCATTACTTGTGGGATATTAACTGCTCCCCTACAGGAAGTGCAAGAGGATTCACCCAGCAGAGTTGCTATATAGCTCCTCCCCTCTACGTCACCTCCAGTCATTCTCTTGCACCCAACGACTAGATAGGATGTGTGAGAGGACTATGGTGATATATTTAGTTTTTATATCTTCAATCAAAAGTTTGTTATTTTATAATAGCACCGGAGTGTGTTATTCCTTCTCTGGTAGAATTTGAAGAAGAATCTACCTGAGTTTTTCTATGATTTTAGCCGGAGTAGTTAAGATCATATTGCTGTTTCTCGGCCATCTGAGGAGAGGTAAACTTCAGATCAGGGGACAGCAGGCAGATTAATCTGCAAAGAGGTATGTAGCAGTTTATTATTTTCTGACATGGAATTGATGAGAAAATCCTGCCATACCGTTATAATGTAAACTCAGCCTTGAATGCAGTAGATGTAGCTGATATCAGGCTGTCATGTATGTATATTTTACACTTCAGTTTTCTGGGAAATGGTACTTCTCTGGCTTTTAAACTGTATACATAGACTTAACCTATTTTGCAGGGACTTGCAATAGGTTTTAAATGACAATTAATTATTGAGGTAAAACGTTTTTTTGCTGGCATGTAAAAACGTTTTTTTCTCTGAGGTACTGGGTGAAAAAATGTTTTGGGCACTTTTTTTCCACTTGGCAATAGTTTTGATTTAAATTAGAGCAGTTCACTGATCCCTCTCACTGTTATGTGTGTGGGGGAGGGGCCATTTTGGTGCTTTCACTATGCATCAGAAAAACTCAGTCAGAGGTTCATTTTCTTCCTGCATGATCCGGTTCATCTCTACAGAGTTCAGGGATCTCAAGAGTCTTTTTTGAGGGAAGTAATCATTCACAGCAGAGCTGTGCTGATTGTATTGACTGTGATATAAAAAACGTTTATTTGTGTATTTTTTTCTGCTGCCTGGGTTAGTTATCATTTGCTGAGGGGAACAATCCTTTGCTAAAACTGTATATTCTGACAAAGATTGATGCTATAACTTAATTATTTTATCTGTTATAATATTTTCTGTGCTTCTTAAAGGCACAGTTCGTTTTCATATTATTTGTAAATTACTTTGAAAAGTATTTCCAAGTTGCTGTTTATTTGCTAGTGTGTTAAACATGTCTGATTCAGAGGAATATCTCTGTGCTATATGTGTTAATGCCAAAGTGGAGCCCAATAGAAATTTATGTACTAAATGTATTGATGCTACTTTAAAAAATAGTCAATCTGTACAAATTGAACATATTTCACCAAACAACGAGGGGAGAGTTATGCCGACTAACTCGCCTCACGTGTCAGTACCTGCATCTCCCGCTCAGGAGGTGCGTGATATTGTAGCGCCGAGTGCATCTGGGCGGCCATTACAAATCACATTACAAGATATGGCTACTGTTATGACTGAAGTTTTGGCTAAACTACCAGAACTAAGAGGTAAACGTGATCACTCTGGGATGAGAACAGAGTGCGCTGATAATGCAAGGGCCATGTCTGATACTGCGTCACAGTTTGCAGAACATGAAGACGGAGAGCTTCATTCTGTGGGTGACGGTTCTGATCCAAATAAACTGGACTCAGACATTTCAAATTTTAAATTTAAGCTTGAGAACCTCCGTGTGTTACTAGGGGAGGTATTAGCGGCTCTGAATGATTGTAACACAGTTGCAATCCCAGAAAAAATGTGTAGGTTGGATAAATATTTTGCGGTACCGACGAGTACTGACGTTTTTCCTATACCTAAGAGACTTACTGACATTGTTACTAAGGAGTGGGATAGACCCGGTGTGCCTTTCTCACCCCCTCCTATATTCAGAAAAATGTTTCCAATAGACGCCGCCACACGGGACTTATGGCAAATGGTCCCTAAGGTGGAGGGAGCAGTTTCTACTTTAGCTAAGCGTACCACTATCCCAGTGGAGGATAGCTGTGCTTTTTCAGATCCAATGGATAAAAAATTAGAGGGTTACCTTAAGAAAATGTTTGTTCAACAAGGGTTTATATTGCAACCTCTTGCATGTATTGCGCCTGTCACGGCTGCAGCAGCATTTTGGTTTGAGTCTCTGGAAGAGACACTTCAATCATCCACACTAGATGACATCACACACAAACTTAAATTCCTTAAGTTAGCTAATTCATTTATTTCAGATGCCGTAGTACATTTAACTAAACTTGCGGCTAAAAATTCAGGATTCGCCATTCAGGCACGCAGAGCTCTGTGGCTAAAATCCTGGTCAGCTGATGTTACGTCTAAATCTGTCAAGGTTGTCAACAAACCTAACAAAGAAGGAAGCGTTTCTACGCTGCGTACAAGATCTTTTATTAATGGGAGTGATCCATCCAGTTCCGCGGTTGGAACAAGGACAAGGGTTTTACTCAAATCTGTTTGTAGTTCCCAAAAAGAGGGAACCTTCAGGCCAATCTTGGATTTAAAGATCCTAAACAAATTCCTAAGAGTTCCATCGTTCAAGATGGAAACTATTCGAACAATTTTGCCCATGATCCAAGAGGGTCAGTACTTGACCACAGTGGATTTAAAGGATGCTTACCTTCACATACCGATTCACAGAAGTCATTACCGGTATCTAAGGTTTGCCTTTTTAGACAGGCATTACCAGTTTGTAGCTCTTCCATTCGGACTGGCTACGGCTCCAAGAATCTTCACAAAGGTTCTGGGCACTCTTCTGGCGGTACTAAGACCGCGAGGAATTTCAGTAGCTCCGTACTTAGACGACATACTGATACAAGCTTCAAGCTTTCAAACTGCCAAATCTCATACAGAGATAGTACTGGCATTTCTAAGGTCGCATGGATGGAAAGTGAACGAAGAGAAAAGTTCTCTCTTTCCACTCACAAGAGTTCCCTTCCTGGGGACTCTGATAGATTCTGTAGAAATGAAGATTTACCTGACAGAGGACAGGTTAACAAAACTTCAAAATGCATGCAGTGTCCTTCATTCCATTCAAGAGACCAGAAATTCTCTTCTATGGTGGCTTTATCGGCCACATCTGTCCAGGGGAATGCCATTCAGCAGGCCAGACTGGTCAATTGTAACAACAGACGCCAGCCTACTAGGTTGGGGCGCTGTCTGGAATTCTCTGAAGGCTCAGGGACTATGGAATCAGGAGGAGAGTCTTCTTCCAATAAACATTCTGGAATTGAGAGCAGTCCTCAATGCTCTTCTGGCTTGGCCCCAGTTAGCAACTCGGGGGTTCATCAGGTTCCAGTCGGACAACATCACGACTGTAGCTTATATCAACCATCAGGGAGGGACAAGAAGCTCCCTAGCAATGATGGAAGTATCGAAGATAATTCGCTGGGCAGAGTCTCACTCTTGCCACCTGTCTGCAATCCACATCCCGGGAGTGGAGAACTGGGAGGCGGATTTCTTAAGTCGTCAGACTTTTCATCCGGGGGAGTGGGAACTTCATCCAGAGGTCTTTGCCCAAATACTTCCACGTTGGGGCAAACCAGAGATAGATCTCATGGCGTCTCGACAGAACGCCAAGCTTCCGCGCTACGGGTCCAGATCCAGGGATCCGGGAGCGGTCCTGATAGATGCCTTGACAGCACCATGGACCTTCAGGATGGCTTATGTGTTTCCACCTTTCCCGATGCTTCCTCGATTGATTGCCAGAATCAAACAGGAGAAAGCATCAGTGATTCTAACAGCGCCTGCATGGCCACGCAGGACTTGGTATACAGATCTGGTGGACATGTCATTCTGTCCACCTTGGTCGTTACCTCTGAAACAGGACCTTCTGATTCAGGGTCCTTTCAAACATCAAAATCTAACTTCTCTGAAGCTGTCTGCTTGGAAATTGAACGCTTGATCTTATCAAAGCGTGGTTTTTCTGAGTCAGTTATTGATACGTTAATACAGGCTAGGAAGCCTGTCACCAGAAAGATTTACCATAAAATATGGCGTAAATACCTATATTGGTGCGAATCCAAAGGTTACTCTTGGAGTAAGGTTAGGATTCCTAGGATATTGTCTTTTCTACAAGAAGGTTTAGAAAAGGGGTTATCCGCTAGTTCCTTAAAGGGACAGATCTCAGCTCTGTCCATTCTGTTACACAAGCGTCTGTCAGAAGTTCCAGACGTTCAGGCTTTTTGTCAGGCTTTGGCCAGGATTAAACCTGTGTTTAAAGCTGTGGCTCCACCATGGAGTTTAAACCTTGTTCTTAACGTTTTACAGGGTGTTCCGTTTGAACCCCTTCATTCCATTGATATAAAGTTGTTATCTTGGAAAGTTCTATTTTTAATGGCTATTTCCTCGGCTCGAAGAGTCTCTGAGTTATCAGCCTTACATTGTGATTCTCCTTATTTGATTTTTCACTCGGATAAGGTAGTTCTGCGTACTAAGCCTGGGTTCTTACCTAAGGTAGTCACTAACAGGAATATCAATCAGGAGATTGTTGTTCCATCCTTGTGCCCAAATCCTTCTTCGAGGAAGGAACGTCTTTTGCACAATCTGGATGTAGTTCGTGCCCTTAAATTTTATTTACAGGCAACTAAAGATTTTCGACAAACGTCTTCCCTGTTTGTCGTTTACTCTGGTCAGAGGAGAGGTCAAAAAGCTTCTGCTACCTCTCTCTCTTTTTGGCTTCGTAGCATAATTCGTTTAGCTTATGAGACTGCTGGACAGCAGCCTCCTGAAAGAATTACAGCTCATTCCACTAGAGCTGTGGCTTCCACTTGGGCCTTTAAGAATGAGGCCTCTGTTGAACAGATTTGCAAGGCTGCAACTTGGTCTTCGCTTCATACTTTTTCCAAATTTTACAAATTTGACACTTTTGCTTCCTCGGAGGCTATTTTTGGGAGAAAGGTTCTTCAGGCAGTGGTTCCTTCTGTATAAAGAGCCTGCCTATCCCTCCCGTCATCCGTGTACTTTTGCTTTGGTATTGGTATCCCACAAGTAATGATGACCCGTGGACTGATCACACTTAACAGAAGAAAACATAATTTATGCTTACCTGATAAATTCCTTTCTTCTGTAGTGTGATCAGTCCACGGCCCGCCCTGTTTTTTAAGGCAGGTAAATATTTTTTAAATTATACTCCAGTCACCACTACACCCTTGGCTTCTCCTTTCTCGTTGGTCCTTGGTCGAATGACTGGAGGTGACGTAGAGGGGAGGAGCTATATAGCAACTCTGCTGGGTGAATCCTCTTGCACTTCCTGTAGGGGAGC
Organism: Bombina bombina; assembly: GCF_027579735.1. Taxonomy (NCBI): domain Eukaryota; kingdom Metazoa; phylum Chordata; class Amphibia; order Anura; family Bombinatoridae; genus Bombina; species Bombina bombina. Next base: position 449,444,543 of record NC_069502.1, read on the forward strand.
AGTTAATATCCCACAAGTAATGATGACCCGTGGACTGATCACACTACAGAAGAAAGGAATTTATCAGGTAAGCATAAATTATGTTTTTTACATATACAGTATATATATATACACACATTTTTACATATACAGTATATATATATATATATATATATATACACACATACATACAGTATATACAGGGATATAAGAAAGCTAGCATTATAATAGTTATATTATGAAAATGTTAGTCAATTGAATATTATCATCACAAACTATTCACAATGAGCATTAAGCCAATGAACACAGAACAAAAACAAATGAGAAATCTCTCACACCTCAAGGATGCATGATGAATGTTGCCAATATTTTGTGTTAACTGCCAATGTTAAGTTTTGATGCTCACTGATGCATTTTTGCCAGTGACATGAGACAAATGTGTGTAGCCATCAATCACCAGCTAGTAGTGAAGTATATGTAAATATTCTTTCTCAACAAAGAATACCAGGAGAACAAGGCAAATTTGATAATAGAAATTAATTTAAAAGTGAATTAAAAGAGAATTTGCAACAGTCTTAAAACAACATGCTCTATCTGAATAATGAAAGTTTAATTTTGACTTTCCTAACCCTTTAAACTATTGGCCATCGTCAACAACATGATAATGGATTTTAGAGTAGAAGATCTTTTTCATTCTTAACATATTTAACATTTTATATTCCACTTCACTAGCAATTCAGCCAGCCTTACTAAATTCCTGTGTCCGTGCCTAACTACACAACAGAAACAAATCCTTATTATTTTGGGCTGTTGCCTAACACATCATGTGACATGTTATCTTTGGTAGCTATGTTTTCTTTTTTTCACTGTGCAATTGGCTATTTCGGGCCAATCCAAATGCTGAAGATGGAGGCTGCAAGCAATATTCGTCAGTTTTCGGAACTAAATTTCTTTATGTGAAAGTGCAACATAGTAAGATCTGTGCACATCCAGATACTAGTGTGATGCACTTTTACAAGAAGAAACCCAGCTCCGAAAATTGTTCAATGCGGTTGGTTGACGCCATCTTTGGCATTCGGATCAGCCTGAAATAGCCAAAGGCATAAATCTAGTGGATTTACATGTCATATTGGTTTACTAACTTAATCTATGTACGTTGAACATAATTTGTTGCCTAGCATTAGAATTGGTGCTCATACTTTATGTGTTATATGGCAAAATCTGTTCTGGTTTTACTTGTCTTTATTTCCCAAAACACAATTTTTCTTCATGCTAAAGACCTAGGGGTAGATTTACCATTAGTCGAGCGGACAAAATACAATGTACCAAATCATGTCCGCTCAACCTTGCTAAATGCTGACAGCATATATATTGCACAAGCATATAATATTGCATAGAATATTACACAAGCATTTGTAGTGAAATGCTTGTGCAATGTCGCCGCCTGCTCACCAGCGGCCAATCAGCCACTAGCAGGGGGTGTCGATCGTATCGGGATGATTTCAGTCTTCCACCTAACAACCGCTGCTTCTTAACTTCCATTTCAGGCGAGCCTGAAACGATGGGCGTAGAATGCAGCATCCGCTGCTATAATAAATCTACCTCTTAGAGTCAAGATGTCTCCAGAAGTGGCATTTTTAGATCCTTGGGATACTCTGCGGAATCTGTTGGCGCTCTACAAATAACCGATAATAATAATAATAATAATACTCTTCTGTTAAAGGGGAATTAAACTATTGTGTGCAACTACAGTTGCATGGCTATTACTCACCATGCTATTGTTTTTCCTCTTGTGCCTACAGCTCTCATGAAAGTGGTTATCTTATTTTAGCCCTTTACAACTGCTGGCTAGTGAAGTTTTGAATCTTTACATTGGGCGCCACCATCATGAAGTTTAAGTTTTCTCACACCCTATGACAGAACAATTTGCACTCACAGATCAGTGATATTGTTGAGTAGATATAGGCTGAGTAGAGAATAACATCTTGGATTTTCCCTATTTACATATAAACTTAGGTTCTATTGTCACATGATTTTGCAACAAAAGTCATCTTGTGCAGTGTTTCTCAACCACGATCCTCAAGTACACAACAGGCAAGGTTTTCATTATAGCTGAACCAGTGCACAGGGGAAGTAATCAGCTCTCACCCATCAGCTGTTATTTCACCTGTGCACTGGTTCAGCTATAATAAAAACATGGCTTGTTGGGGGTACTTGAGGACAGTGGTTGAGAAACAATGATCTAGTGAGCATGGGCAAGAAACTGTCTCAAGCTCCTCTTTTGTCTTCCTGTAGAAACCACAGACCCGTTGTGGGGTTGTGACAGAAAGTAATGGAGCCTACACAAATTAAGTTAAAAAAGAAAGCTAAAATCCTTTAATGAATAATACATATTGCAATTATTTTTTACAGTATAAGTATATATTATAGTATTTAAAATAACCCTAATGCATAGGTGCCGATTTATCAAATGACGGGCAGACATGATTCACAACAGCGAATCATGTCCGCCCGGCATCATTAAATACACTGTCAGCATTTAACATTGCACAAGCATTTCTGGTGAAATGCTTGTGCAATACCGCCCCCTGCACACTCGCGGCCAATTTGCCGCTAGCAAGGGTTGTCAATAATCCCAATTGTATCTGATTGGGATGATTGCAGTCCCCACCTCAAAGGTGGCGGACAAGTTAAGGAGCAGCTGTCTTATGACCGCTGTTTCTTAACTTATGTTTCCTGTGAGTCGGAAACATCGGGGGTAGATTGCAGCATCTGCTGCTTGCTAAATCTACTCCATAGAGTTGGTTTTTTTTTATTACAACAAACACCCCTTTAAGAAGTTGACAGGTAAGTGTATGAAGGAAAAAGTCTTTATTGGTGAAAACCTCCTATTGCATTTGAAATCCACAAGGTTTGGCTGCATCCAGTGTTTCCTCAAACCACAGAAAGCACAGTTCTGAAAATTTCAACAACCCTTGCTGAAGAAATCTGTGTAGAGAGCAGTTGTTTTTAGTGTAATGTAAAGTTAACAGGAAAGAGGTCGTTGTTTAATTCAACCTGCTTTGGATCTCAGCAATACCTACTGTATACATAGAGCAGAGAAAGATTTAGGGAAACCCTCAACAGCTGTGAAGTAGAATATTTCATTTCTGTTAAGTGCAGCACATTACAAGCATGGAGGCTTAAAGGGAAATAAAAGTGCAAATAGAAAATGTTATATTAGTGCATTTTATTATTGCACTATTGCTTGTATATAACAGTATATTTATCTCCTGCAAAGGGATTAAACAAATAGAGTCAGCTCAACAGCAGCAATGCACTACTGGGAGTTAGCTGAATGCATCTGGTGAGCCAATCACATGAGACTAATATGTGTAGCCATCAATCACCAGCTAGTATTTCTGCATCAATACTTTTGGCACCACCATCTTGGAGTTTAGGTTTTCTCACACCCTGTGACAGAAGCAGCGTGTACTTACAGATCAGTGATGTTGTTTTCTTCACAAGCTTTATTGTGCACTTCAGTTTGAAGTGTAGAATACAGATCAGGAGCTTTGTATTTTGCAGTGGCTGCATTGCTCTATATTATTCCTTTGTTTTTATATATAAAAAAACAAAAACGCTGCCATTACATTTTTTTTAATGGCACCATTCCCACCCCCTTAGGCCTCCTTTAAAAGCCCTAGAATTCAGGAGGAGACTGGGGTAGCAAGAAGATTATTGAATAAGAGGGCGGTGGAGGGCAGAGGCAGGACGGGGACTGTGGAGGAGAGACAGAGAATGAGCAGCAGCATGTACTGAACGGAGTGGGAGGTTTGATGCATGTTGGAGCTTTTTAGAGACAGACTCAGGAGCAAGGATGAGTTGGCAGTGGCAGCCGGCAGCATTTTAGCAGCATGATCGTGTGGTGGTTTGGCCTTGGCCTGGCTGGTCTGGCGGTGGACGATAGAGTGAGTCTGATGAGTTACAGTTCAAACAATAATATGTATATGCCCAGCCAATGCAAAATCAGCTCCTGTTCTGCAGGATAGTGATTGTGTTTCACCACTGGCGGTACAACTTCTCAGGTAGTCTCTCACAGTATGCAGCACACCAGCTTCCTAAACATTCTGTACCCGATTCAGAGACAGCATCCCTGGTCATTTGCCACATTAATTAGATCTCTGGTTTCTTTGTCACTTGCCTAGTCTCCTTGTCAGAGTTATCTGCTTCTCTAGTGATTTGCCTAACTTGCTGGTTCCCAGGTGACTTCCCTGGCCCCTCAGTATTTTGAATTAGTCACATGGCCCCTGTTTCACTCTGGTTCTCAGGTCATTTGCTATACGTGTTTGTCTTCTACCTTAGCCTTTTAGTTACTTGTTTGATATTGCTGGTTCCCTATATATTTGCTTCATTTTACTTTGCCCAGTTTTTCTCTTCTTTTTAATTGGTTCTTTGGTTATTTCCCCAAATTGCCAGGCTCTCTTTTCACATTTATAGGGCTCCATTTATTAAGCAGAGGGTGCTGCTTCGGAGGCTCATCGTGTCAGGCTCACCTGAAACTAAAGTTAAGAAGCAGCGGTCATAAGACCACTGCTCCTTAACCTCTCTGCCACCTAAAAGGTGGTGGATTGAAATCATCCTGATCCGATCCGATTGGCATGATTTACAGCCCCTGCTAGTAGCCGATTGGCTACCATTGAGCAGGAGGTAGAATTACACAAGCATTTCACCAGTAATGCTTGTACAATGATAAATGTGGACAGCGCATGCTTGGTAAATCAACCCCATAGTTTTGTGATCACTTGCTTTGTTTGCCTGTTTTTTTATTGTTTTCCCAGTTTTCTTTTAAGTTGGCATACTTGAGATGTTCTCTTAAACACTTGTGTGATTTGCTTGGCTGCCTGTGCCTAATTTGCCATGTCTGGTATATTGATATCTTGCTGGATTATCCTGTGTTCTGCCTGATTTGTCTGATCATTGATCATTTGCCATACTAGTTTGAGTCTCTTGGAATTTGCCAGGTTAATTGTTCTAGTGGTAAGTTAGCTAAGATGGCTTCTACCTGTATATTAGAAAGATGTCCTCTTCATTTGCCTGTTTCACTAACCCTTGTCAGACCTGCCTGGTTCTCTGTACATTCACCTTTATGGTTATTCCAGTAACTTTATATTGAGTGTCTGAATTTGATGGATTGTGAATGCTTATCTATGAATCTCTGTATCTTGATTATTCACTCTGGTATAAGTGAGCGATAACAAATACCTGTGCACTATATACTGTTTGTATAGGTGGCTGAATTGTGTTCTTGTAACAATAAAATAAAATAAGGATTATGCATGGATTATAGATTTTTTTCCCCTTATTCACTCTCACATAATAAACTATTTTGATTTGTTCTTGTATGTAAAATGGTCAGATAAATATACTTGTGAGGGTGTGTGTGTGTGTGAGGGTAAGAGGGTGTGTAAGGTTAAGAGGGTGTGTGAGGGTAAGAGGGTGTGTAAGGTTAAGAGTGTGTGTGTGTGAGGATAAGAGGGTGTGTGTTTACGGGTAAGGGGTGTGCAAAGTTAAGAGTGTGTGTGTGTGAGGGTAAGAGGGTGTGTAAGGTTAAGAGGGTGTGTGTGTGAAGGTAAGAGAGTGTGTGTGAAGGTAAGAGGGTGTGTAAGGTTAAGAGGGTGTCTGTGTAAGGGTAAGAGGGTGTGTGTGAGGGTAAGAGGGTGTGTAAGGCTAAAAGGGTGTGTGTGTGGCTGTGAGGGTAAGAGGGTGTGTAAGGTTAAGAGTGTGTGTGTGAGGGTAAGAGGGTGTGTGTGTGAGGGTAAGAGGGTGTGTAAGGTTAAGAGGGTGTCTGTGTGAGGGTAAGAGGGTGTGTGTGTGTGAGGGTAAAAGGGTGTGTAAGGTTAAGAGGGTGTGTGTGTGAGGGTAAGAGGGTGTGTGTGAGGGTAAGAGGGTGTGTAAGGTTAAAAGGGTGTGTGTGTGGCTGTGAGGGTAAGAGGGTGTGTAAGGTTAAGAGTGTGTGTGTGAGGGTAAGAGGGTGTGTGTGTGAGGGTAAGAGGGTGTGTAAGGTTAAGTGTGTGTGTGTGAGGGTAAGAGGGTGTGTAAGGTTAAGAGTGTGTGTGTGAGGGTAAGACGGTGTGTGTGTGAGGGTAAGAGGGTGTGTAAGGTTAAGAGGGTGTGTGTGTGAGGGTAAGAGGATGTGTGTGTGAGGGTAAGAGGGTGTGTAAGGTTAAGAGGGTGTGTGTGTGAGGGTAAGACGGTGTGTGTGTGAGGGTAAGAGGGTGTGTAAGGTTAAGAGGGTGTGTGTGTGAGGGTAAGAGGGTGTGTGTGTGAGGGTAAGAGGGTATGTAAGGTTAAGAGGGTGTGTGTGTGTGAGGGTAAGAGGGTGTGTAAGGTTAAGAGGGTGTGTGTGAGGGTAAGAGGCTGTATAAGGTTAAGAGGGCATGTGTGTGAGGGTAAGATGGTGTGTAAGGTTAAGAGGGTATGTGTAAAAGGGTCAGATAAATATACTTGTGAGGGTGTGTGTGTGTGAGGGTAAGAGGGTGTGTAAGGTTAAGAGGGTGTGTGTGTGTGAGGGTGTGTAAGGTTAAGAGGGTGTGTGTGTGAAGGTAAGAGGGTGTGTGTTTGAGGGTAAGAGGGTGTGAATGGCCATGTGTAAGTTTCTGTATGGGTGTTATTACCTTTACAACATTTTCAAGTTTGATTACACTTAAGACACACATTCACCTAGATTACGAGTTTTGCGTTAGAGGCTGTGCGGTGCTAACCGCTCACTTACAGACAACGCTGGTATTATGGGTTTTTACAAACTCGGCGTTAACAGGCAAGAAGTGAGCGTTGAGCAAAATTTTGCTCCACATCTCACTCCAATACCAGCGCTGCTTACGTTAGCGGTGACCTGGTATAATGTGCTCGTGCATGATTTCCCCATAGGAATCAACGGGGAGAGCCGGCTGAAAAAAAGTCTAACACCTGCAAAAAAGCAGCGTAAAACTAAGTAACACAGCCCCATTGATTCCTATGGGGAAATAAAATTTATTTCTACACCTAACACCCTAACATGAACCCCGAGTCTAAACACCCCTAATCTTACACTTATTAACCCCTAATCTGCCGCCCCCAACATCGCCGACACCTAAATTATTATTATTAACCCCTAATCTGCCGCTCCGGACACTGCCGCCACCTACATTATACTTATGAACCCTAATCTGCTGCCCCCAACATCGCCGCCACTTACATTATATTTATTAACCCCTAATCTGCCGCCCCCAACGTTGCTGCCACTAGTCTAAATTTATTAACATCTAAACCTAAGTCTAACCCCCCCTAACTTAAATATAATTAAAATAAATCTAACTAAAACTTAATATTAATAACTAAATAATTCCTAGTTAAAACTAAATACTTACCTGTAAAATAAACCCTAAGATAGCTACAATATAACTAATAGTTACATTGTATCTAGCTTAGGGTTTATTTTTATTTTACAGGCAAGTTTGTATTTATTTTAACTAGGTAGAATAGTTATTAAATAGTTATTAACTATTTACTAACTACCTAGCTAAAATAAATACAAATTGACCTGTAAAATAAAACCTAACCTACACCTAACACCTACACTAACACCTAACACTAAATTATTTCCCTAAATTAAATACAATTAAATACAATTAAATAAAAACCCAAACACTAAATTACAGAAAATAATAAACAAATTACAAGATTTTTAAACTAGTTACACCTAATCTAATCCCCCTAACAAAATAAAAAAGCCCTACCCTACACTAAATTACAAATAGCCCTTAAAAGGGCCTTTTGCAGGGACATTGCCCCAAAGTAATCAGCTCTTTTACCTGTAAAAAAAATTACAAATCCCCCCCAACATTAAAACCCACCACCCACACAACCAACCCTACTCTAAAACCCACCCAATACCCCTTAAAAAAACCTAACACTAACCCCTTGAAGATCACCTTACCGGGAGAAGTCTTCATCCAACCGGGCCGAAGTCCTCAACGAAGCCGGGAGAAGTCTTCATCCAAGCCGGGCAAAGTGGTACTCCAGACGGGCAGAAGTCTTCATCCAGACGGCATCTTCTATCTTCATCCATCCGACACGGAGCGGCTAGAAAAGGTAGAAAAAATCCTATTGGCTGATGCTAAATGCACTGCTTCTCAATGCTTTTCAATAGCAGTCACATGACTGGAAAAAAAAGGTTGTTATTCTGAAACGGTGTAAATTGAACCGTTGTAAAACGAGGGCCACCTGTATTTAGTTTTAACTAGGAATTATTTAGTTAATTATAGTAATTTTATTTAGATTTCTTTTAATTATATTTGTTAGGGGGGGTTAGGGTTAGGGTTAGACTTAGATTTAGGGGTTAATAACTTTAGTATAGTGACGGCGACATTGGGGGCGGCAGATTAGGGGCTAATAAATGTAGGTAGGTGTCGGCGATGTTAGGGACGGCAGATTAGGGGTTAATTATATTTAACTAATGTTTGCGAGGCGGGAGTGCGGCGGTTTAGGGGTTAATATATTTATTCTAGTGGCGGTGATGTCCGGTTCGGCAGATTAGGGGTTAAAAATTTTATTATAGTGTTTGCGATGCGGGAGGGCCTAGGTTCAGGGGTTAATAGGTAGTTTATGGGTGTTAGTGTACTTTTTAGCACTTTAGTTAATAGTTTTATGCTACGGCTTTGTAGTGTAAAACTCTTAACTACTGACTTGCGGTACCAGTCTTGACAGGAGAGGGTTTACCGCTTACTTTTTGGCAGACTCGTAATACCGGCGCTATGCAAGTCCCATTGAAAAAATAGGATACACAATTCACGTAAGTGGATTTGCGGTATTTCCAAGTCTGGCCAAAAAAAGTGAGCAGTACACCTGTACCTGCAAGACTCATAATACCAGCGGGCGTTAAAAAGCAGCGTTAGGACCGGCCAACGCTGCTTTTTAAGCCTAACGCAAAACTCGTTATCTAGCCAATAGTGTTTTCGCCCTTTTTTTCTTTGAAGTAATTTTTTTTTGGGTGGGGCCCATATTGACATGTCGCTTACGGCTTTGCATTTGCTAGGCCGGCCCTGCCTGAGGGCTTTTATATAATTGTTATGTAACTTTTAAAATTTGTACAAAAAATATCAAATATGTAAAGCTTCTTCTTTCTATTGTGCATACTAAAGCAAAGTGCAAGCGTGCTACAAGATGGCGGCGCCCAGTATAAAATGCAGAGCTTTACCAACTGAATTCTGTAATGAGTTAAAATAAAAGAACGGTTTTGAAGAAAGCTGTAGTATAGGAGAGAAAACAAAAGCATGGTAAGTAGTAACAATGCTATTGTAGTTGTACTCAGCAGTTTAATGTCCCTTTAAGACAAGAGGGCATATTTATTAAAGTGTGGGCGGACATGATATGATGTAGCGTATCATGTCCGCTGCACATCGATAAATGCCGACTCCCTCAACAATTGATTTGATCAGATTGGCATTAAAGAGACATTAAATTAAAAATGTTTTTTCATGGTACAGATGAAGAATATAATTTTTTTTTTTTAATCATTTATTTTAGGTTTAGCAGCGTGAAATTTTGTACAAATGTTTTGCGCCATGCAAGGCCAGTGATAAATATGGTCATATCAAACGGAATATAATATAACATTAACATAGTTTAAGTCACAGTTTGACTTGTTTAAATGGTTAACAAAAGGCAACCTTAAATTTCTATCTTATACTGCTGAGTCTTTTTATTTTCCATAATACCCTCTACCTACAAAAGATTATACCAAACTAAAAAACCTATAATTAAAATACAAAGAAAAAAAAAAAGGGAAAGGGAAAGAAGGGAGGAATTAGTGGGGGGTCATGCGTCGTGGACCTATTCTTTCTCACTAGCGGTAAGTAGAGAGCAGAGACAGGCGCAGCCCAATTCAAGTGTAGTAAGATTTTATTATGTGTAAGTGCACACATACAAATGGCTACTTACAAGATGAACAGATTAAAACAGCATATAAAAGGGTCTTTACATCCAGAGTGTACTTTAAATAGTGTACAGCAGTGAAATAGTCTCTACGCGTTTCGTCTGAGGACGCTCAGACTTCCTCAAGAGAAGAAAAATTGACCTTGTTGATAGTTACCATATGTCCAGAAGTACCAGCTATATAGTCCATCTCTGTGGTCGGGAGTGACTTAATAAAGGGTGCCCATTTGCTGAAGAATTGTCTGATGTCTAATTCATTATCTATATTAGTGTCTTGTTGTTCTAGTGTGCATTGCTTCTTCAAATAGTTCTTAACCTCTGGGATAATTGGGGTCTCTCTTCTCTTGTTTTCCATTTTTTAAAATTAAGTATCTGGCTGCCAAGAGAGATAAAATTATTAGCTTTTCACTAGGTTGGTGTCCCTCCTGATTTTTTTAAGCAGAATAGAACCTGAATCGGTGCTAATGCCAGAGGGGAGATCTTAAGTGCTGAAATCAGCCAAAATTCTAACTTCCACCAGAAGTGTCTGATCCTTGGACAGTCCCAAAGCATATGCAGAAGATCTGTAGCTGTGAGAGAACATTTGGGGCATTTATTAAAACTTGAGTTTCGAAGTTTATGGCCTTTTCAGGAGTAAAATAAAATTTGTGTAATAGTTTGAGATGTGCTTCTCTCCAAGTCGCTGAGAGAGTAGCCTGTGAAACTTTATAAATAGATGCTTGCATAAATTTAGGGTCAATGCTATTCTGTGGTAACATCAGGTTCCAGCCAGAAGCAATTTTCACAAGAATGGGGATTCCCTTACTAGATCCCAGGAGATGATAGCAGGGAGTAATAGAGATACGTCCTTTCTTGACCAGAGTAAGCCAGTTTTCCAGGTTACCCAAAGCTCAACACTGATTTGCTTCCTTCATTAATTCTAGAGCATAGTGTCTTACCTGCAGGTATGAGATGAAATTCATTCTTAAGTTCCTCAAATGTTTTAACACAGTTTTTCTCTTGGTCAATTAGGTGCACTATCCTGTCCAACCCTGATGTGTGCCATTTTTAAAAACTTGAAATTTTGGGTTTCCGATCAGAGGTAGGTGTTGGGAGACCTTGCAGTTTACTGATAGAAGGTTCCCTATCTTCCACAAAGCCTTTAATGGGTGAAAATAGGTTTTTCATCTCTTATTCTCATTTGGTAGCTCCATTGGCTCACAGTGAATTAATGCTCGAGGGAGAAATGGGTCACATATACTTTCCTCTAGTGCATTATTCAAAACATAGTCCTTAGAAAAGATCCAGTCTGCCACTATGCGCGCCAGACAGGCGACATTGTACAATCGTATATCGGGCAATGCAAAGCCTCCGTAGTCCTTTGCAAGAGATAATTTAGAAAGCGCTATCCTAGGTCTTTTGTCCTGCATTATATATCTTCTAAGCATACTGTTACGGTACCAACAGTGTACCAAGGGTTAATACCAGATGAACAATGTCCTGCATAGGGAATCAGCAATTCACAACCCAGCCAGTTTCAGGTTTAAAACAGAATGACATTTATTAAAAGGCTATGCCTAGTATTTATGCAGGTCTGACACCCCCCCCCCCCCCCAGATGGGGGTTGAAAGGCTGTTGTACATTACATGGAGGGAACAAGCCCTTTGACATGATACAATAGAATTATATTACTTAAACACTTCAACCACAAGACACTCTTGGCCCTTCTTATCACTTAGGCGTTTTCTCTCTGGAGGTGATCAAACAATAGAATGCTTAGCCAGCAACTCTGTCTTTAGAAATTAGTTTCTTAGCTAAACACAATTAACTCCTTCAGTCCTGACAGAAGGGTCTGTCACATATCTCCCCCCTTGTGGAACACTCCGGCAGACCCGGCTTGACCCTTTGGCGGGTCAACCTGGGGATGACCGGACTAGGAGGTGGTAGGCATGTCAGTTTGCCAGGACAATCCATCTGTATTCCCTTTATGAGAGAGAATTCCTGTCCATACAAAGAAGGGTTCAACTTCCTCAGTGCCCAGACTAGGGCTAAACAGTCCTTCAAAATCCCATCAGCTTCTTTACGAGTTTTCTGTACCTGCTCTTTATAGGTATCCACAATCCCTTCATACTGACATAGGGTGCCCTTGAGTTGCTGCACCTCACTATGAGCCAGCGTCAGCTTCTCCTCAAGTGTCGCTAAGTTTGTCTTTAATGTTTCATGTCCCACTCTCAAGCTGGTGTTTTCTGCAGTCTGTCGGTGCAGCTTGTCTAGCAGAGATTCACGTTCTAAACGTGCTTTTTCCTCTGCGCTCCTCTTCTCCTTCATCAGCGCATTGTAACGGGACTTCCACATATCAATAGCGGATAGAGATTTACTGAGCTCAGCGTCCTGGGGCTTAGCAGCAGGGGGGTCAGTCTCTGCTGCACGGATCTGAGCACGGGTAGTCACAGGGTTAACATCAGCGGGACCCATGGGAGCATAGGCAGAAACAAGGGGAGCCAAGTCATTTCCAAGAAGAACATCAGCAGGTAAGTCCTTCTTGACCCCCACATTCACAGGTCTAGCGCCCACTCCCCAATCCAAATGTACCCTGGCAACAGGTAGGCTGAACACATCGCCCCCTGCTACCCTCACAGCCACAGTGTCTCCAGTGTACTGTTTCTCAGACACCAAGTTCTTTTGAAGCAAGGTCATGGTAGCACCAGTATCCCGTAGACCACTGACCTTCTTCCCATTCACTTTAACCAGTTGCCGGTTATTCCGGTGGGCAGCTTGCACAAGGTCTGCCTCATGTAGGATGCTCCAGCATTCTTGCGCCTCTACGTAGCGGGCCGCAGGCTGAGAGTTACGTGGGATTCCGCCGGCGGGTCTTCTCCAGGACTGTGCTTGGTTCGCTGCATTTAGGGGACACTCTGGTCTTTTGTGCCCTAGTTGCTTACATCCAAAGCACCAAATAGGCTGTGAGTAGCCCCGTGAATTGAACCGGGCTCTCTGAGGGTAGTTCGTGGCCGGAGGCCGTGTGGTATAGCGGTGCGCCGGGGGTTGGTAACTGGCAGCTGCTGGGGTGACTGGGGGTCTGTACTCCACTCTAGCAGGGGGCTTAGTGGTAGCAGTGTCCAGTTTGCGGGCATCCATATACTCATCTGCCAGGCGAGCAGCTTCATGCAGGGTGGAGGGTTTACGGTCCCGAACCCACTCTCTAACTCCTGCTGATAACTTGTCAAAGCAATGTTCCAACAGGAATAGCTGCAGCACCTCTTCCCCAGATACGGCTTGGCACCCCGCTATCCAGTGAGCTGCTGTGCGGTGCACCTTACATGCCCACTCAACGTAGGAATCACCAGCTAATTTAACAGTGTCTCTGAACCGCCTCCGGTATGCCTCCGGTGTAACCGCATACCTGGAGAGCAGAGCCTCTTTCACAGTATTATAATCCCCAACCTCCTCATCTGGAATGGCCCGAAAAGCCTCACTGGCCCGGCCGGATAATTTTCCGGATAATATCGTGACCCAGTCCTCTGCGGGTACCTTGTGTAGTGCACATTGCCTCTCAAAATCCGCAAGGAACCCATCAATCTCTCCTTCTGTTTCCAGGAAGTTTTTAAAGCTGCAAAATTTACTTTTCTCTTTTCCACTTGGGCTGCTGCAGCGCTGCTTTGGCGAAGTAGGTTGGCCTCCACAGCTGCTATGACCCGGTCGATAATTTCCGCAGATGGGTTGGGGCCATAATATGCCAGTCTTATTTTAACCGCCCGATCAAAGCTTGCTTCTTCAGGGGTTCTGTCTGATATGCTGGGCCCATTGGTTCCTTCTGTCCCTGGTACTCTTTCCATCTTAGTCAGTATTGTAATAATCCCCCTCTTCCTGAGGTTACTGGCTTGTGTAGTTGCTCTTCTGGGCGATAAGGTTCATTCCGTCGCTTGCCACCAATTGTTACGGTACCAACAGTGTACCAAGGGTTAATACCAGATGAACAATGTCCTGCATAGGGAATCAGCAATTCACAACCCAGCCAGTTTCAGGTTTAAAACAGAATGACATTTATTAAAAGGCTATGCCTAGTATTTATGCAGGTCTGACACCCCCCCCCCCCCCAGATGGGGGTTGAAAGGCTGTTGTACATTACATGGAGGGAACAAGCCCTTTGACATGATACAATAGAATTATATTACTTAAACACTTCAACCACAAGACACTCTTGGCCCTTCTTATCACTTAGGCGTTTTCTCTCTGGAGGTGATCAAACAATAGAATGCTTAGCCAGCAACTCTGTCTTTAGAAATTAGTTTCTTAGCTAAACACAATTAACTCCTTCAGTCCTGACAGAAGGGTCTGTCACACATACTATTAAGTAGTTGAATGTCCCTCTCTAGTAATATTATTGTGGTGTTCTGTAAAATAGGGAGCAGCTTAGGGAAGAGAACCATCTTGAATAAAGCAATTCGTCCATAAATAGATAACGGTAAGTTTTGCCAACTTCTAAGTTTCTCCCTAAAGAAAGTTTAAATCTGGGGGTATATTGAGGTTATATAAATCAGCTGGTTCACATGGAATTAGGATCCCTAAGTATTTAAATGAGTCCTTGACCGTTCGATAAGGAATACTAGAGGGAGAGTTGTCATTTGCCCTGAGGCAAAGGAGTTCTGATTTTTCGGTGTTTACTTTGTAGCCAGAAAATTACCCAAATTGGTTTATGATCTGAAGGAGTTTAGGAATGTTAATTTTAGTGTTTGACAGATAAATAAGTATATCATCAGCGTAGAGGGCGCTTTTCAACTCCTGTTTTCCTATTTTGATACTTTCTAGTCGGTGTCTGATCATAATTGCTAATGGTTCGATACAAAGATCAAAAAAGAAGAGGAGTCATCCTTGGTGAGTTCCTCTATCCAGCGTGATTTGTGAGGACGGGGTGTTATTGACTATCAATTTCATGTGGGGTTGATTGTTCAAGCTTTTGATAAAATTGAGAAAGCCACCTCTAAAGCCAAATTTAGCTAAAGAGAGAAAAAGATGGTCGTGATGTACTGAATCAAATGCTTTCTCTGAATCAATTGAGATGACAGCCAGGTCAGGGATGTCCTCTCTTCGCTCCTGCATAGATGTCGCAATGTTACCAAAATATTCTGTAACGACCAGGGATTCTCTTATTTTCGCATATTTAGGAACCCGGCTTGGTCTTTGTGGATAATGTTGACAAGAGATACCTGAAGTCTCTGGGCAAGGATTGAAGTAAATATCTTATAGTCTGAGTTTAACAGAGCTATAGGTCTATATGACTCTTTCTGGCAGTGGGATCTTTCTGAAGCATATAATTTTAAACAACTTACCAATTTACTTCTACTATCAAATTTGCTTCATTCTCTTGGTGCACTTTGTTGAAGGAGCAGCAATACATTATTGGGAGTTAGCTGAACATATTGGGTGAGCAAATATGTGCAGCCACCAATGAGCAGCTTGCACCTATTAGTGCATTGTTACTTCTGAGTCTAAGTTTGCTTTTCAATAAAAGATACCAAGAGAATGAAGCACATTAGATTATAGGAGCAAACTGGAAAGTGGTTTAGAATTAATATATCTATCTGAATCATGAAAGTTTACTTTTAACTTACTGTCCTTTTAAAAAGTCATCTTGACTATGCCTATTTTAGGCTAGATAACCTTCTGGCAAATCAAAAATTGTAGCATCTTTTTTAGTTAAAAAAATGACTGCACTAGGCAGTTTTTGTTGGCCAAAGTTGGCGGGTGTGGGGTGTTAGAAAAAAAACGGCACTGAAAAGTGCCTTTACATTGTGGTCTATGGGAACTGTGTGCTTCCTGTAAATATATATGTATATCCTAATGTACATATATATTTATGTGTTTATATATATATTTTTTATATTTGGCACCTATCAATATGTAAATTAAATATAATTCCAGACACAGGTCCAGCAGAGCAAACAGCAACATGATTATTAAAAAACCCACACCAGTAAACCTATGTTGATTCGGCAAAGCTAAAGTCATGAAAGTCTTGCTGTCTCTGTTTTAACATTGCTAAAAAGACACCATGAGCAACCGGTATTAGTTGCCTGATTATGAAGGCACTGATAAGTGTTAAGAGTTTTTCTTTACAGATGTCCTTAGATATCCTTACAAATAGGAAAACATACAGAGGTCCTGGCTGAACCTCTATAATGAGATCAACAAGTATCTGCAACTATTCAAGCAAGTGCTGCATTTTAATGGCAGATGGATCATTTCAACCAATGTCCAGTATGGTCTTGACCGATGAGCCAGCATCTCTTTTCCCAGTATCTGAACACTATACTGCCAGTCCTGTATGTAACTGTTATGTAAACCTCCCAAGCACACCTAAAGAGGCATGCAGTAAAGTTTAAAAGTTACTAGAATAAACAATATGCAGGGTCCACTGTTTTTATATGGCTCAATGGTCTTTTGTATTAGCACCATGATTTGTTGCTTCTGAGGTTCCCCAGTTTAGTACCTATGGTAACTGATTATATAGTTTCCAAAATGTGAAATATAGAATATCCAAATCTCAGAAGTCACCAACAAAATATATATGTCTGTACTTGTAATTGGTTTATTTAACTCACTCTGCTATATGACAATTATGTTTTCTGTTTACTTTGTCATTATGTGAAACGAGCATATCCATGTACCTTTCAAGATGAATACATAATTACAGTTTTATAAATATTAGCATAGATTCATAGAAACTAGTACAGTTGCTAGGGGGCTTCATTGTAAGGATGGCATCATGTTCAAAACTCATTGAGCATTCCTCAACTATATTTTTTACAGTTATAGTTATTGTATGAGGTGCATTAAGGGATCATTTTTTTTTCTTTCATGATTCAGATAGAACATACAATTTTAAGCAACTTTCAAATGTATTTTTACTATCAAATTTGCTTCATTCTCTTGGTATCCTTTGCTGAAGGAGCAGCAATGCGCTACTGAGAGCTAACTGAACAAATTGGGTGAGCAAATGACAAGAGGCATAGTAGTGCAGCTACCAATTAACAGCTTTCAATAGTTCATTGCTGCTCCTGAGCCTACATAGGTTTGCATTTCAGCAAAGGATACCAAGAGAATAAAGCAAATTAGATAACAGAAGTAAATTGGAAAGTTGTCTAAATTTGCATACTCTGGGGGTGGGGGGGTGGATGCTGTATAGAATGGACGTGTTTGTATGACCTCGGGGAGTCTTAAACTCTATTCACTCAAATTTTTCAAGTTATTGCTTATACTTGTCCATCATGAGTGGGAATCTGGTAGCTAACACTCTCCGGCAATCAATTTTAAAACTGCAGCACCACAAACTACAGCAACTAGCCTACTCATCAGCTTCATGAAATCTGGAGGACATACACAGTAATGGCAGCATACTGTGCAGCCCTAGCTAAAGCCTGCAGCTTCAAGGTTTGGATAGGAGTAGAGGTGCAAAGTCCTTAAGGAGGAACCAGATGCTGCTTATCTGCCTGGGTAGTCTTAATCTTTTCAGCCTTCTTAATGCAACAGGCTTGAAGTAACTTGATTTGTGTGAAATACTCCATCTCACAGTCTTGTTGATTAGCATCTGGCCTTGCTCCTCAAACCCTGCATTGCCTCTCCTGCAGTGATCCCTTGCTGGATAGTGATCTTACCTGTGGTGCTGGTGGATCTCCTGAAGAATCACTTGAATACCCTCAAAACTAAGCTCCAAGGATATTTGGCTGTATCCCCTTCAGTAGAGTCCTATTAGAGCTGGGATGGAGCTGTCTCTATAGACCAACTTACAGGAGTGAGGATGCACTTACCAATTTCCTGCCTGCTTGGAATATGCCACTGCAGGCTGGCCATCCCGTGAGTCAGCTTCTGAGGTTGCTTTTCTCTTTTTCCTTCTCTACAATGGAATTTCACTCAGGTATCTACTTGTGGACTTTCTAGTATCCAAGGTGCCTCTTGGTATACTGCTTGGATTTTGGCATTTCACTTTTCTAAATATACATGCAGGAACTACCAGTGGAGAGAATAGGAGTTGGCTAAATTAATGGGTATACGGCTATGGACTGTTCTTTGATCCATACCCTCACTCTTTATATGCTGTTATGATGACCTTTAGCCAGATGTAACCTTCCTCACTTCATATTCCGTGCCATTTTCTCAGTGGACTTCCCTGGTCTAGTAGCAAGCCAAATATTACTATCCTAAACAAATCAGCAGCTATTGACTATTTGGCTCTACAGAACTGGTATTTGGTTGAGAAGGCAGCTTATTTATTGATTCATTTGACGCACTGCTAATATATGTTATTTAATGTTTGTATACACATTCTAGGCTGACCCAAGCTTCAAGCTGATTGAATTGCTGTTACGCTCTAACTATTGTAACCAAGTGAGATAATGGATGTTTATCTTTATGTAACATAGAGGGCTCTTTGAGGCAGTATGTATTTTTGTGTAAATAAGCCTGTGTGGGACTGCACCATATCTCAGACCTTTAGCCTCAGCCATTATTATCTTTTTTATAAGCATTACTGTTGTTGGGCTGATAATCATCCTACCAGATAGCTCTAACCTTTAAATACACACTGGCAGAACAGTATGATCAGTACACTTTTGAGCATTCTGGCGCCTTCCTTGCTGTTCAATAACCCAATTAGCACCAATTTGTATCTGCTTCTCCGATTGCTGCATCTATATGTTGACATCTCCCTCCCATTAAGGTTCACTGCCAAACTCTTCCTTTTCAGGCAAAGGCTAAAATTGTGGCTTTTATTTCTCCTCGCTACACCTGCAAGACAAGGATACCTGTTACAGTCTATCATCCTGTAACCATCACTTTTTCGGTTCTTTCTTTTTCTGTAGTACTTGACAATCACTGGTCACCTCACAATACTTAGGCAATCACTCACAAGTCACCATCCTGATAATTCCCTTTATGCCATAGTTATATATAGTTAGTACTCTAGGTGTTTATTTACTGAAAATATGTGGTTTTGGAGCATACCTTTATAATTAAGAAAAAATATACTTGAAGCTTTTACTTTTCCTGCACAATGTCCTTAGTCAAAGCACTTGATAAATTTATATAAGAAGGGAGCTCCTTTCTTAATGGCATAACTTATATTACCTACTTACCTGTGAAGCTTGTTAATATTCTTTTCCTTTTTTCATGTCCACCTTCTGGCAGCAGTCATATTACCCTTCTACCATAGATTAGTATGGAAAATGCAAAAAAACAAACAAAAAAAGTACTATATTAACATTAAGATATACACTCATTTCAAATCTGATGACTGCAGCATGCTCCAAAAAAGTTGGGACGGTCGACTGTTTACCACTGTGTAAAATCACCTTTTCTTCTAATAACACTTATTAAAGGATTACTTTCTGTTATAATTTTTAAGCTAAACAACTAACATATTAAAGTTAATAAACATTAATTAAAACTTACTGACCTATATTTTCTCCAAAACAAAGTTTCATAATGTTCTAAAAGTTATATCTTTTATTCGCCGATGATGTCACGTTATCCTGCCCACTATTTTCAGCACTGTGTGTTCAAAATACTTAAACCAATAACTTTGTGTTTAAAGCGCCATTTTGAAACCTAGGTATTGTAAACGGATTGGTACAGAGCAAAGAATACCCACGGAGTGGGTTTGGAAAACAATTAAATTTGCAGACAAGATTTCTGATATACGGTAGAGATATGTTAATGAAATGCTATTGATAAAAAGCGTATTTGGGGTAGTTAGTTAGTAACAGGCATAGAACATACTTACTTACAGTGGCCCTTTAAGCATTTGGGCACTGAAGACACCAGTTGGTTAAGTTTAGCAAGAGGAATTTTCCACCATTCATCCATTATGCATGTCTTCAGCTGTGCAATTGTACAGGGCCTTTGTTGCCTCATTTTGCGCTTCATAATGCACCACACATTCACAGTCGGAGACAGGTCTGGAATGCCGGCAGGTCATGCTAGCACCCGCACTCTCTGCTTGCACAACCATCTGGGCAGAATGTGGTTTGGCATTGTCCTGCTGGAAAATGCAGAGATGTCCCTGGAAAAGATGACATCTGGATGGCAGCATATGTTGTTCCAAAATGTATACATATATTTCTGCATTAATGGTGCCCTCACAGATGTGCAAGTTACCCATGCCATGGGCACTGACACCCCCATACCATGACAGATGCTAGCTTTTGGACCTGATGCTGATAACAGATTGGGTAGTCTTTTTCCTCTTTGGCCTGGAGAACACAATGGCTATTTTTTTAAAAAACTATTTGAAATGTTGACTCATTGGACAATAAAACAATTCCACTGTGCTACTATCCATATCAGATGAGATCGAGCCCGGAGAAGTCGTGTTGATGTATGGCTTCTGCTTTGCATAGTAAAGCCTTAACTTGCATCCGTGGATGCAGCTGCGAGTGCTGTTGACTGGCAAAGGTTTACCAAAGTTTCCCCGAGCCCATATCAGGATAGCCATCACAGACTCATGACGGTTTTTAAGACAGTGACGTTTGAGGGATCAGAGATCACGCATATTTAGAAGTGGTTTTTGGTCTTGCCCTTTACGTACCGAGATCCATACAGATTTGTTTTTGGGGAATGTTGTTCTCAAAGTGTTGGATTATTCCCTGACGCATGTGTTGGCAGATTGGCGAGCTTCGACCCATCATTGCTCCTGAAAGACTAGGCATTTTTTGGAGGCTCCTTATATATTATAATTACACGATTGCCTCACCTGTTTCACATCACCTTCTTATTTACACTTGTCACATCGCTATTAGTCCTAAATTGCCCCTGTCCCAACTTATTTGGAACGTGTTTCAGTCATCAGATTTTAAATGTGTATATTTTCAAAAGTACATTAAATTCACAAAGTAAAACATCAAATAATGTAATGTGTTTTCAATATAGTACAGGGTGAATTGAATTTTCAAATGACTCTTTTTGTTTGTTTATTTGCATTTTCCATACTGTCCAAATTGGGAATTTTGTTTGTAGCTATGAGGCCCAAGAAAAGTATTCAGCATGGACCTGAAGGTTCACTCTCAGCAAACTTTCTTCCCTTAGCTAGCAATATATGCATGATATGCGGTCCTAGAGTGGCTGCATATAACTTGGAAGATATACTGTATATTTCAGAAAATAGAGATTATTAAACCTTATGTTACGTTATTATACTGAGACCTTTCATGTCAGTGATTTTCTGTCTGAATACCTGACCTCTCATTGCTTTGGTTTATAGTTTTAATGTCATTCTTGTCTTGTTATGTCTGTATTGTACTGGTTTAAACCTCAATATATAAAAGTATTAAAAAAAATGCATACTTTATCTGAATCATGAAAATGTATTATTCAAAATTATAATAGATACTTTAAAAAATATATATATTCTATGGATTATTTAGAATTGTTTACAGTATCTATAAAATTGATTATTTTTGAATAATTAATATTTCAAGAACTTGCTTTAATATTACTAATTATTCATGTTCGCTAACCCGACACCAAGTTAGACCTAAAGTGCGCAACCCTTTGTTCTTCACATAGATAAAAAAAATCTAATTTTTATTATATATATAATAATATTAATGTAAAATAGATATCTGTACCTATGTCTGTTATTTCCTCTGATAAAAAACTAAAATAATGACAAGGTGTTTGTAACGATCGTACTATTTCTAGCTGCACATTGCCATTTCTCCTGGGAAGTTATACTGTTTACATACGGGTCTTACACACGGGTCAATAACACCACGCTGGTCTGATACATAGGGGCCCATTTATCAAGATCCGGATGGAGCTTGAGGGCCCGTGTTTCTGGCGAGCCTGCAGGCTCACCAGAAACACCAGTTATGAAGCAGCGGTCTATAGAGCAGGCGGACAGACATCGCCGCAATTCAACCCGATCAAGTACAATCTGGGTTGATTGACACCCCTGGCCGCGAATCTGCAGGGGGCGGCGTTGCACCAGCAGCTCACAAGAGCTGCTGGTGCAATGCTGAATACGGAGAGCATATTGCTCTCCGCATTCAGCAAGGTCTGTCAGACCTGATCCGCACTTCGGATCAGGTCCGACAGACCTTTGTTAAATAGGCCCCATGGTGTGCTAATTACATAATACAGAATGATGATAACACTGCATGATGTTAAGCATATAGTGGCACATATATATATATATTTTCATTGAATCACTGATGATACTTTATAACGGTTGTATTATCTGTGTTGTTTTTGTAAGCATAGCAATTGTTGTTCTTTAATTTTGTATACATGGGATGCTGATTTTTTCTAAAATTACATCTGATGACACCACTGTTATTTTATTACAAAGCATTTATGACACTATGGGCTCCATGTACAAAGTTGCAAAAGCTGCTCCTGAGCCCTAGCGGGCCAGGTTGCCATATGCAAGCCTGCTTCCCGAAATGTAAGAAGCAGTAGTCATTAGACAGATGCTTTTTACACCCTACGCCAGGGGTGGGCAGACTTTTGTAAGGCAAGGGCTACCTCTAATTTTATTCCAAGTGACATGGTCACCTAACAAAAAAAAAACAAAAAAAAAAACACCAGTTGCTGGCTGAAAATTGTATTATTGCCTCAAATAGGACCTGCTGACTGAAAATTGTATTTTTGCCACAAATAATACAGCTTTAAAAATCAGCCGCACTCTTTACTTCCGGCAAGAGCTTTCTTTTTACGTCACGCTGGGACCATCAAGCAACCTTATCTGTGTACCGTGCCTGCGTATGAATAAGTAGTCTCACAATCAAGATGGCTCGAGTCTAGGGCTAACGGAGTAGTCAAGCCTGGAACACAATGGAAACCCACAGCTAAGGTACAAGGATAACAATGAACTATTCTCAGCCAATCATAGACAGACTCATTCTACAAAGTAATTTTATTCGCTGGACGTCATGTCAGGTTGATTAGTGGGCAGGTCCTGTTGGCTGCTCTCCATCTGTCTGCTACTAGCTAAAGACTACTGCAAATATTTGGGACAGTGACAGCGGCAGGCTCTATACCACCTACACAGCAACCAGAGACTGTTATAGCAGCAACAGCACTGACCTGCACAATTTGGTGACAACAAATTCTGGGGACAGAAAGCTGCAGAAACTAGCACAAAGTATAGCTAATATTAGTGTGTCAGAGAAATTATCAGAGAGCAGCATCAAAGCCTGGTACAGAGTAAGTAAAAGAACATTAGGGGGAGTAACAGACCCTGGGTAAAAAGCAACACCAGACCATTTACTCAGCAGAGCCTGGTGACAAATAACGTAGGACAGAACTATAAAGTAGCAGCAGAATATCAGACAGAGCAGGACCTGGAACTGCCAAACCCAGGGATACTGAGCAGCATCTCAGCCTGGCGCATGAAGAGTCTGTACTATGGACTGACCGCTCTTGAGACAAAAAGTAGGAGAGTTTGGGACAGGCAGTAACCAAAGCTGGAGCAGCTACAGCCGCGTCGCACATGCTGAAGTACACATACTGCCGTTATAGACTCATAGCCGATTTCAAAAGTCTGCATAAGTCCGTTAGAGCCTGCTTGTGTAGCCGATGCCTGGTAAGGGAGCTGGTGGGGCGGGTCACGCCCAGACGCCATCTTGGGGCCTACGTGAGAGGGCGTGACCTGGAGAGGAAGCTGGTGGGGCGGGACGCGCCCAGATGCCATATTGGGGCCTGCGGTGTTGTATAGGGAGAGCGCACTATGTGAACTCGATGGGGCAGGGGAGGGAGAGCGCTCAGTGCTTGAGTTGCGGTATGGTGGGCGGGATAGCGACCGGGGTGCATTATTTCTAGGGTCACTGCCATATTTATTAGTTCCATTATGGGGAGCATTTACGTATTGGGCCTGGTGTAAGGGGGGGCATAGCTGCCAGGCCTATTTCGCCTGCTATTTAGTGCATTAACCCCATGGGAATGATGAGCGGCGGGGGCCTGACTGCCCACATTCCTTGTAGGCGATGATGGCCTAGCTCCCTGGCCACAGGGTACGCGCTGACTCATGGGGGAGCTAAACAATGCAGGCGAACTTTCTAAATCCCCTGACCCCTCAGACATATACTCTACCTCCACATCCGACGTTTCAGGGGAATCCTGGGGAGGGGGGTTTTTCATCCCTCTTGCACTCACCCTTAACTCACTTTTAGCAGCTACCGACTCAGAGGAAAGGACAGTAGGAGACACATGAGGACCCTTTAAGGATACTCCCTGTTGAGATGGTAATTTCTTTTCATTTTTCTCATATTTTTTCAGCTTCCTCTGCGCTGCTAAAGCCCTTGTCTTCCAGATCGTCTCATCCCCGTTGAGGAACTTCTTAGGTATTTTTCTGACTCTGGAAGTCATCTCTGCAAACAACAAACCGATCTGCTCTGAAACAAAGAAAAAAGGTTAGTGATCCTTGCTTCCTGTCTCACCTATCCTTTATGCCTTTCCCCCAACCCCCCTTTCCCCACACCTTAGATCCTGGGAAAACCCACTTCTCCTTTTCCATTCATGGGACCCTCCCCCCTTTTCCTTTCAGAGGATCCCATGCTCACCTTCCCCCTTTTATAACCCTTTCTTTCCCCAGGGAGCCCATCCTTTAATTTGCTCCCTTCATATGCATTCAGTCTGCTTTTGTTCTCATACATCTATGGTGGCGAGGCTCTTCACTCAGAATCTAGATGTGTGAGAAATCTTTCTCTTATTATGCAGACTTTTGAAATCTTCCAGGCGGTCACCTCAAAATTCACTCGAGGTCCACTGGTAGACCGCGATCTACCTCTTGCCCACCCCTGCCCTACGCCATCTCTGAGGTTGCGAGGGAAAATCACAGAGAGCTCGCTCGCTCTTGGGGATTGACAATTCCTTCTCTCATGCAATTGGTCGCGCAAGAGAAGGGTCAGGCATTACACGCTCACTTGAGCATGTAATGATACATACATTACATACATAAATGCAGACACCAATCAGAAAGCTCTATCCAGGGTGCTGAACCAAAAATGGGCCGGCTTGTTAGCTTACATTCCTGCTTTTTCAAATAAAGATACCAAGAGAATGTAGAAAATTTGATAATAGTAGTAAATTAGAAAGTTTATTAAAATTGCATGCTCTATCTGTATCATGAAAGAAAAAATTTGGGTTCAGTATCCCTTTAATGTATTTATATGTGTATATATGTATTTACAGTCATATACACATATAAAAACATTAATATATATGTACACACATATAGACATATATATAAGTGCATTATAGCCATTTGCCATTAAGTAGATTAAAACATTATAAAACATATTTATGCAATTGTCATATTTAATAAAGATTTTAACTATGTATTTTACACCCCCCTGTGGCGTGACCGCGAAGCGCAGGGAGAACCAGCGGCATAGCCGGACCCAATACCAGTTTGACCAAAGACCACCACTGCAGGTCAAGGTATGCCGCAGGATCCTCCCCACCCTACGCCGCCGCACCTACGTGCCAGCCCCCAATTTTCACCGCATACCACAACTGAACTTCTAACAACAAAACAACTACTTAAATAAATATACGCTGAGCAAGAGCTTTGACCAAAGACCACCAGCAAATGTCAGCAGTAGTTGCACCATGCCCTTAAGGGGCAGCACGGGCGGTCTTACAAGATATGACCAAGTAGCCAACCTCCAGCCCATAGCCGTGCCCATTGTCGCTCCTTGCCTCCTTGTGACCTTTCCGGATTCTTTCTCAAGATTTTCTTAACGATTCTAGGGAGGGAGGGAGGGAAAAGAAAAAAGGTTAGTGATCCTTGCTTCCTGTCTCACCTATCCTTTATGCCTTTCCCCCAACCCCCCTTTCCCCACACCTTAGATCCTGGGAAAACCCACTTCTCCTTTTCCATTCATGGGACCCTCCCCCCTTTTCCTTTCAGAGCATCCCATGCTCACCTTCCCCCTTTTATAACCCTTTCTTTCCCCAGGGAGCCCATCCTTTAATTTGCTCCCTTCATATGCATTCAGTCTGCTTTTGTAATGTCTGGAGCCCCTAGGGTTTGAAATCCAGGGATATACCGATAGAAAACCTTTTTAAATTAAAACTACAAACCAACCTTTTTTCCAAACTTTGTTACCCCCAAAAAAAAACACAACAACTAGATCCCCCCCCCCATTTTCCCAAATAAAGACACAGACACAGTTCTTGGCGTTTAAATTGGAAAGGTCACGGTTTTATTAATTACAAATTATTAGAGCGACCCCATATCATCATAATCCAAATTTCCATAAATTTGCATATTTCAACATAAATGCGCCAAGCATTTTCACCTGAACTTGGGGGCCACGTTTTCAGGGGAGGTAACACCCCCCTGTGGCGTGACCGTGAAGCGCAGGGAGAACCAGCGGCATAGCCGGACCCAATACCAGTTTGACCAAAGACCACCACTGCAGGTCAAGGTATGCCGCAGGATCCTCCCCACCCTACGCCGCCGCACCTACGTGCCAGCCCCCAATTTTCACCGCCACACAAAAAAGGGGGTCCTCTTTTTCTGCCACCTACACCTCCCTAAAAAACCGTGACCTTACTTTACCTCCCTGTTCTTACCTCCACCATGCCTTTTATGATGTCCCTGATGTCCGCCAGGAACTGGTCGTTTCCTTGATTGGTCAGGTGTACCCCATCCGTTCTGTAGAGCTCCTCTCTCTTTGCTGTGATCAATGGGTGTCCTAACACTACCCCCCCTATCTTCTCTACCTCTTTTCTGGCTGCCTGATTTAACCTTTTCCGGCACCTGTAGCCAGTCCTCTGCTGCTCTACACCCCTCCAATGTAACCTCGAGATAATATTGGACCAAACTACTTTTACCTTAGGCCATGCCACGTTCAACCATTGGAAAAATTTAGCTACCTCTTCTTGTATTTCCACGAATGGCCCATCCCCTATATCGTTACCCCCGAGGTGAATTATTAACACGTCGGGGACTCCCCATCTC
The DNA here is from genome assembly GCF_027579735.1 of Bombina bombina. NCBI lineage: Eukaryota > Metazoa > Chordata > Amphibia > Anura > Bombinatoridae > Bombina > Bombina bombina. The sequence goes on from NC_069502.1 coordinate 449,471,418, forward strand.
AATCTAGCCTCCTGAATTGTGCTTACTAATTCCCTACACTTCATCCCTCTTTTTCCTATCCATCTTAAACTAGCTTCCCTAGCCTTAAAACCTAAATGATTCCCGATGGCCGAAGACTTGGCTCTCGCACACGCCCAGTAAATGTACGAGTGACCGACTAGCCATACCCTTAACGCTCTCTCTGAAAAAACAACCAGAAAAGAAAAATTTGAACTGTTAAACGCACGCTTCACTCTTAACACAACAAAATTGAACCCTTTATTTTTTTAGTCTAATATAACTCTTGTAAGCCGTAGATTTCCACCTCCCTAAATTTTTGATTTGCTCCACCGAGCACCCTTTTCCCGCAGCGCTAGTGGCTGCTCCTATCCTAAATGAATGTGGTGCAAAGTAACCCTGATTCCATCCTAAACTGCTTATAACCTTCTCCATCACTCTTCTAAACTGATACCGCGTTACACTGCTACCATCCTGATGCCTCAGAAACATGGCCCCCCCTTGTTTTGACAATACCACATATCTCTTAGTGCTTGCTACTGGACAGGCTAAACCGCCTGTTGCCTTTGCGGATACCCATGTCCCCTTTCCTTCCTTATCTGTTTTTGATCGTCTTATTAACATCAAAACCGCCTCCTCCCTTAGCCTTACGTCTTCCTCCTTTAGTCCTGTTGAGCTACTTATTTTATTGCTGGCTACCAGCTCGCCTATTCTAAGCGCCCCGTGGAATGCTAGTGAAAATGCCGCTCCGAATATAATTGCTTCGCTTCCGTTACTACAAACTGTGTTTAATTCTGCTATCATTTTCTCCAGCCTCTCCTCTGTTATCGGCTCCCTTTTATCCGCTGCCTTTTCCTCTCCTGCTGCCCAAGCTCTTATTATTTTCTGTACTACGAACCTTTTTGTTAAGTTTTTTAAACCATATAGTTGGGAAAAAAATGATATCCCGGCTATTGCTGTACCTAACTGCCCTTTTTTCATTCCCCTTTCCTTCAAACTCCAAAGCCAACTTAAAAATTGTTTCTCCTCTCCTTCCGTGCCCTCTACCCTGAACTGCTGCCATAGCTTCCAATATTTTTCGTACGCTACCCAGGTACCAGGGGCCACAGACTTTCTGACCAGCGCATTGATGCCCGCTATGCGTTCCCAATCTGCCAAAGAAACATAGGGCAGATCTCACCTACTGGTTTTGCCATTGGTGCTAGTTTTCTAAAAACCTCCCATTTAAAACGTGATAGCGCATCTGCAATGGTGTTCCTCACCCCCGGTATATGTCTAGCTTTAAATTGAATGTTGTATTTCAAACATTGCAAAACCAAGTAACGAAGGTATCGCACTACTGGCATTGATGTTGCCGTCAAGGCATTCAGGGAATCAACTACTCCTTTGTTATCTGACCAGAAAATTATTCTTTTGTCTGCTAACCTACTACCCCATAATGCCACTGCCACCACTATGGGAAATAATTCAAGCAACACTAGATTTTTTACCCATCCACTTTCCTTCCATTCCTCTGGCCATTCGCCTGCGCACCAGTCCCCCTGCAAAAAGGCTCCAAAACCACAGCCGCCTGCGGCATCCGTAAACAACTTGAGTTCTTCCGCTAGAATTTCCTCCTCCCAAATCCTCACCCCATTAAACTGGGTCAAGAATGAGTCCCACACTTTGAGATCTTCCCTCAGTTCTTTGGTTATTCTGATTTTATGCTCTGACCTCTTTATCCCACGAGTACTCAATTCCAATCTTCTCTTAAATACTCTGCCCACTGGTATAACCTTACATGCGAAATTCAAAATTCCTAGGACTTTCTGCATTTCCCTAAGTGATATTTTTCTCCTTCCCACAATTTCCCTTATCAGATCTCTGGCCTTTTTCACCTTCTCGGCTGGTAACTCGCATTGACCCTTCACAGAATCTATTACTATGCCTAAAAAGGCTAGCCTTGTACAAGGCCCTTCTGTCTTTTCCTTAGCTACCGGCACCCCCAAGAATTCCAGCATTCCCAACAAATTCACCTTTAGCCTTTCGCAATCGTCAGATCCCGCTACTCCTATCACCAGAAAATCGTCTAAATAGTGAACAACATTATCCATGCCCGACTTCTTAACGCTTAACCAATGCAAAAACGAGCTAAATTTTTCAAACACTGCACACGAAATAGCACACCCCATGGGTAAACTTTTATCAACGTAGTAGTTGCCGTTGAACTTGCAACCCATTAATTTAAAACTCACTGGATTAAGGGGCAACAACCGAAATGCTGATTCTATGTCAATTTTTGCTAGCACTGCTCCCTTACCCAAGGCCCTCACCATCTGTACTGCCCTGTCGAAAGACTGGTATTCCACCGATGAATCATTTTTAGCTATTGCATCATTTACTGACCCTCCCTTGGGGTAAGACAGGTGCTGGATCATTCTGTACTTGCCCTGCTCTTTCTTTGGGACTACGCCCAGGGGAGACACCACTAAATCCTCAATCGGTTTTTCTTTAAAGGGGCCTGCCATCCGCCCTAATTTTAACTCCGTGTCCAATTTCTCTTGCAACACCTCTGGGAACTCTATGGCTGACTTTAAATTTCTCGCCCTACCGGCCCCTTTCACCTCAAACTGAACCGGTACCACAAAACCCTCAGACAAGCCAAGCTCTAGAAATGCTCTATCCCCCACGTTCTCGTATGTTTTCAATTCCTGTAACAACCTATCTATTTTCAGGGGTGTTTTTGCTAACCCCCAATCCAACCCCACCGCTGGTATTACCCTGCCCTCGAAAGGAATACCTGGGCCCATTCCCGTTGCCCCTTTTACAATCCACCCCAGGGTGATTCCCGCTACAATATCTACACAAATGCCTATATTTACAGGAACTCCCCCTGTCACATTTGTTATCATTGTACGCCCAGCAATCCTTGGCTTCCCCCTTTCCCCCTTTTGCAAAAAACTGCGGCTGACCCATAGGCCTAAACTGTTGTGGTTCAGCGCTCTTTACAACTCTTGACCACAGATCCATTATTTTTACCCCGAAATCCTTTCTCCCTTTTTCCCCCAGCTGCAAATTGCCTCTTCTAAACTCGGTATCATAGTCCTTCCATGAATACCCCCCATATGTGGTGTAGCACTCTGCTATGAGGTGAATATACCTCAACATGCCTTTAAGCTTGTCCGGGTTAGCCACTAAGAAACACTCTGCATAAATTAAAATCCCTTTTACCCATTCTGGAAAAGTCTGCTTTAGTTTGCGATTTTTTCCTTCATCCCCCCTAGATTTCCATGCTACAGCCTCCCTGGTTATTTAAAAAATTTCCACATATTTACCTTTCTCTGCCTTTTCTACTATTTTCGCTTTTAAATGCACGGGTAGTGGCATTAACCTAGTTGCTGACACCTCATCGTCTGCATTGTATTCGTGATCAGACTGGTCTATATTACTCTTTAACTTTGAAACCTTTAACCTCTCCCCCGCCTGCTTTGCATAATTTTTTTTCATTATTTTTAGCATGTGTCTATTTCCTTCACCTTTTACCTTGTCGTCCTCAGAATCAAAATCAGAGGAACTATCAGATACCAAACCCCTCCTGTAAATATACTTCTTACCTTGTTTTCTTTTTTCCTGCCCCTCAGCATCCTTACGACTGTCCGTCTTGTCCTGCTCCACCATTGGCCCATCTTGCCAGTCTGTGTCCCCCATCCTGCTCAGGCTGCTGCTGCTGTGCGACTCTGCTTCAGCTGCGCCTCCTGGGATTAGGCCCGTGGGAGAGGATCTGTTTTCCTGCAAATTATCCATGTCATTAGTTTTTCTACCATTATTGTTTTCCACTGTATTATCCCTGTGCCTGTTAGCCTGTATAGCCCCACGTGCTGCAAATTTGTTGCTGTTAGTACCTCCTTGCTCCCCTTGCCACCTACTTTTTCCCCCCCCTTCCTCTTCTATCCTCCTATAAGCCTGCCCATTCACATCAAATATTATGTTGCTATCCCTGATGCTACTATTGCTGGTCCTAAACCTTTTTGCCCCTCTGGCTTCCTGCTGCCCCACCTGGAACCTCTCAGAAACATTGCTAGCCTTAAGGGGGGCGCTGCTTCCCTGCTCCCTGCCGGCACTGCTCTGCCTGCTGTCTTCCCTCCCTGCTCTGAGAACCTCTTGCCCCTTCACTTCACCCCACCCATGCCCACCCGAAACCCATTGCCCCAGTGAGGACAACACACCTGCTATTATTGGTGCGAACCCTCCTGTGTGCCCTCCGCTATTTGGCCTGTCCTCCTGCCGCATCTCGCAATTGAGCCCGCTGACATCATCGGCTCGCACCCGGTCACGTGAGCGTCTCTCTGGTACATTGTAATTGCGCTCCAGACCATGTGACCGTGGGCGCGACCCGATGACGTCATCGCGCCGATGCGCAACGCTGTGACGACGTCCGTTAGAGCCTGCTTGTGTAGCCGATGCCTGGTAAGGGAGCTGGTGGGGCGGGTCACGCCCAGACGCCATCTTGGGGCCTACGTGAGAGGGCGTGACCTGGAGAGGAAGCTGGTGGGGCGGGACGCACCCAGATGCCATATTGGGGCCTGCGGTGTTGTATAGGGAGAGCGCACTATGTGAACTCGATGGGGCAGGGGAGGGAGAGCGCTCAGTGCTTGAGTTGCGGTATGGTGGGCAGGATAGCGACCGGGGTGCATTATTTCTAGGGTCACTGCCATATTTATTAGTTCCATTATGGGGAGCATTTACGTATTGGGCCTGGTGTAAGGGGGCGGCATAGCTGCCAGGCCTATTTCGCCTGCTATTTAGTGCATTAACCCCATGGGAATGATGAGCGGCGGGGGCCTGACTGCCCACATTCCTTGTAGGCGATGATGGCCTAGCTCCCTGGCCACAGGGTACGCGCTGACTCATGGGGGAGCTAAACAATGCAGGCGAACTTTCTAAATCCCCTGACCCCTCAGACATATACTCTACCTCCACATCCGACGTTTCAGGGGAATCCTGGGGAGGGGGGTTTTTCATCCCTCTTGCACTCACCCTTAACTCACTTTTAGCAGCTACCGACTCAGAGGAAAGGACAGTAGGAGACACATGAGGACCCTTTAAGGATACTCCTTGTTGAGATGGTAATTTCTTTTCATTTTTCTCATATTTTTTCAGCTTCCTCTGTGCTGCTAAAGCCCTTGTCTTCCAGATCGTCTCATCCCCGTTGAGGAACTTCTTAGGTATTTTTCTGACTCTGGAAGTCATCTCTGCAAACAACAAACCGATCTGCTCTGAAACAAAGAAAAAAGGTTAGTGATCCTTGCTTCCTGTCTCACCTATCCTTTATGCCTTTCCCCCAACCCCCCTTTCCCCACACCTTAGATCCTGGGAAAACCCACTTCTCCTTTTCCATTCATGGGACCCTCCCCCCTTTTCCTTTCAGAGGATCCCATGCTCACCTTCCCCCTTTAAGAACCCTTTCTTTCCCCAGGGAGCCCATCCTTTAATTTGCTCCCTTCATATGCATTCAGTCTGCTTTTGTTCTCATACATCTATGGTGGCGAGGCTCTTCACTCAGAATCTAGATGTGTGAGAAATCTTTCTCTTATTATGCAGACTTTTGAAATCTTCCAGGCGGTCACCTCAAAATTCACTCGAGGTCCACTGGTAGACCGCGATCTACCTCTTGCCCACCCCTGCCCTACGCCATCTCTGAGGTTGCGAGGGAAAATCACAGAGAGCTCGCTCGCTCTTGGGGATTGACAATTCCTTCTCTCATGCAATTGGTCGCGCAAGAGAAGGGTCAGGCATTACACGCTCACTTGAGCATGTAATGATACATACATTACATACATAAATGCAGACACCAATCAGAAAGCTCTATCCAGGGTGCTGAACCAAAAATGGGCCGGCTTGTTAGCTTACATTCCTGCTTTTTCAAATAAAGATACCAAGAGAATGTAGAAAATTTGATAATAGTAGTAAATTAGAAAGTTTATTAAAATTGCATGCTCTATCTGTATCATGAAAGAAAAAATTTGGGTTCAGTATCCCTTTAATGTATTTATATGTGTATATATGTATTTACAGTCATATACACATATAAAAACATTAATATATATGTACACACATATAGACATATATATAAGTGCATTATAGCCGTTTGCCATTAAGTAGATTAAAACATTATAAAACATATTTATGCAATTGTCATATTTAATAAAGATTTTAACTATGTATTTACGGTAAATCTTTCACATTTGCAAATGCGAATATGCTATGTTGCGTGACGGGCGTTAGTTTTTTTTCAACAATTGTTTTTTCTTTATTGACTTCTATGGGGAATGCAAAAATGCAATGGAGTTTGCGCGATCTTGGGTGTTAGTTTTTGTTTCCACCTTTTTTTCTCCATTGATTTCTACGGGGGAATACATGCATGCTCATGCAGAAAATTAAATTAGTTTTTTGCACTATTTGGGTTACCGTTTCCGCAAAATATATATTTTTTTTAAACTTGTAATAGGAATGCAACCTGACTAGTGCAAAAAGCTTTACACTAGCTGAGTTTTCGCAATCACAAATAAAATAATACTGCACCATTTGTAATCTGGTCCTTAGTGTCTTATGTCCTTTTAAGAAATGGCTTAGCAGTAAAACGGTTAATGACTTTAGCATTAAACATCTTCTATTATCATTTTTCTGATTAAATAAGCATTATTTAACAGTATTGCATAGCCTTGAAGTCAAATGCTAAATTACATTATAGAGAACAGTGGGATGTACTTTAAATAAAATGTAATTTGTACAGCATTAGGGTATTATGATGCTAAACTGATAATCCTGTAAGTATATTGTATATGTATATTGCAGGTTGAGAAGCTCTTGTGCTTTATCCTTTTTCATCTAACAGCCATTCATACCACAACAAGAATATACTCAAATATTAATTACTTAGCAACACTATAATAAGCCAAAAATATATGTGCAAAGTAATCTAGCTGCAATGCTAATCATCAGGTTAAAGGAACAGTGTATTATCCGTTTAATCTATAGGAGTGTATTTAATTGTTTACAAATCACTCCTTCACCTTTATTTTCTCATTTGAAATAGCTGTTTTTGCATATTGCTTGCCCACCCGTGCTGAACATTTCTGAACTTAAAGGGATATTAAACACTAACTGTAAACTACATGATTATGAACCTTCATATATAAGAATAATTTTGCATTGAAAATTGCATCTTTTATTTTTTCAACTTAATGTATTGTTTTATGTTTATTCTTTTCACTGATTTCCCTGTCCCCCAGAATAAAAAAACCCTGCTAACCAATCACAAACTAATATTCAGATATAGTACAAACTAACGCCTAGATTACGAGTTTTGTGTTATGAGGGGTGCGTTGCTAACTTGCAGTTTTTTCTCACCTCTCACTTTCCTACAGCGCTGGTATTATGGGTTATCAACCCGGCATTAACAGGCAAGAAGTGAGCGTAGAGCAAAATTGCGCTCCACACTGCACTCCAATACCAGCGCTGCTTAAGTGAGCGGTGAACTGGTTATACGTGCTTGTGCACGATTTCCCCATAGACATCAATGGGGAGAGCCGGCTGAAAAAAAGTCTAACATCTGCAAAAAAGCAGCGTAACACAGCCCCATTGATTCCTACGAGGAAACACATTTTATGTTTACACCTAACACCCTAACATGAACCCCAAGTCCAAACACCCCTAACCTTACACTTATAAACCCCTAATCTGCTGCCCCCGACGTCGCCGACACCTACATTATACTTATTAACCCCTAATCTGCTGCCCCCAACATCGCCGACACCTACATTATATTTATTAACCCCTAATGTGCTTCCCCTAACATCGCCGACACCTACATTATATTTATTAACCCCTAATCTGCCGCTCGGACATCACCGGCACCTACATTATACTTATTAACCCCTAATCTGCTGCCCCCAACATCGCCGACACCTACATTATATTTATTAACCCCTAATCTGCCGTCCCCAACGTCGCCGCCACTATACTAAAGTTATTAACCCCTAAACCTAAGTCTAACCCTAACATCCCCTAATTTAAATTTAATTTAAATAAATCTAAATAAAATTAATATCATTAACTAAATTATTCCTATTTAAAACTAAATACTTACCTATAAAATAAACCCTAAGCTAACTACAATATAACTAATAGGGTTTATTTTTATTTTACAGGCAAGTTTGTATTTATTTTAACTAGGTAGAATAGTTACTAAATAATTATTAACTATTTAATAACTTCCTAGCTAAAATAAATACAAATTTACCTGTAAAATAAAACCTAACCTAAGTTACACTAACACGTAACACTACACTACAATTACATAAATTAAATACAATTAGCTAAATTACAAAAACAAACAAACACTAAATTACAGAAAATAAAAAACAAATTACAAGATATTTAAACTAATTACACCTAATCTAAGAGCCCTATAAAAATAAAAAAAAACCTAGCCTAAACTAAACTATCAATAGCCCTTAAAAGGGCCTTTTGCGGGGCATTGCCCCAAAGAAATCAGCTCTTTTACCTGTAAAAAAAAATACACACAACCACCCAACAGTCAAACCCACCACCCACACAACCAACCCCCCAAATAAAACCCTAGCTAAAAAAACCTAAGCTCCCCATTGCCCTGAAAAGGGCATTTGGGTGGGCATTGCCCTTAAAAGGGCATTTAGCTCTATTGCTGCCCAAAGCCCTAATCTAAAAATAAAACCCACCCAATACACCCTTAAAAAATCCTAACACTAACCCCCGAAGATTCACTTACCGGGAGAAGTCTTCATCCAAGCGGCAAGATGTCCTCAATGAAGCCAGCAGAAGTGGTCCTCCAGACGGGCAGAAGTGGTCCTCCAGACGGGCAGAAGTCTTCACCCAGACGGCATCTTCTATCTTCATCCTTCCGACGTGGAGCGGCTCAATCTTCAAAACATCCGGCGCAGATTTTTTCAACCTTAATTCCGATTGGCTGATAGAATTCTATCAGTCAATCGGAATCTAAGGGACGCCATCTTGGATGACGTAACTTAAAGGTACCTTCATTCCGAAGAAGACGTCGATTGAAGAGGATGCTCCGCGCTGGATGTCTTGAAGATGGAGTCGCTCCGTGTCGGAAGGATGAAGATAGAAGATGCCGTCTGGGTGAAGACTTCTGCCCATCTGGAGGACCACTTCTACCGGCTTCGTTGAGGACATCTTGCCGCTTGGATGAAGACTTCTCCCGGTAAGTGAATCTTCGGGGGTTAGTGTTAGGATTATTTAAGGGTGTATTGGGTGGGTTTTATTTTTAGGTTAGGGCTTTGGGCAGCAATCGAGTTAAATGCCCTTTTAAGGGCAATGCCCATCCAAATACTCTTTTCATGGCAATGGGAAGCTTAGGTTTTTTTAGTCAGGGTTTTATTTGGGGGGTTGGTTGTGTGGGTGGTGTTTTTTTTTTTTGTAATTTAGCTAATTGTATTTAATTTATTTAATTGTATTTAATTTAGGTAAGTTATTTAATTGTAGTGTAAGGTTAGGTGTTAGTGTAACTTAGGTTAGGTTTTATTTTACAGCCGTAAATTTGTATTTATTTTAGCTAGGTAGTTATTAAATAGTTAATAACTATTTAGTAACTATTCTACCTAGTTAAAATAAATACAAACTTGCCTGTAAAATAAAAATAAACCCTAAGCTAGCTACAATGTAACTATTAGTTATATTGTTGCTAGCTTAGGGTTTATTTTACAGGTAAGTATTTAGTTTTAAATAGGAATAATTTAGTTAATGATATTAATTTTATTTAGATTTATTTAAATTATATTTGTTAGGGGGTGTTAGGGTTAGGGTTAGACTTAGGTTTAAAGGGTTAATAAATTTAGAATAGTGGCGGCGGCAGATTAGGGGTTAATAAGTATAATGTAGGTGGCGGCGATGTTAGGGCAGCAGATTAGGGGTTAATAATATTTAACTAGTATTTGTGAGGCAGGAGTGAGGCAGTTTAGGGGTGAATATGTTTATTGTAGTGGCGGCGATGTCCGGAGCGGCAGATTAGGGGTTAATAATTTTATTTTAGTGTTTGCGATGTGGGAGGGCCTCGGTTTAGGGGTTAATAGGTAGTTCATGGGTTTTAGTGTACTTTTTAGCACTTTAGTTATGAGTTTTATGCTACAGCTTTGTAGCGTAAAACTCATAACTACTGACTTTAAAATGCTTTAAGAATCTTGGCGGTAGAGGCTGTACCGCTCACTTTTTGGCCTCCCAGTACAAACTCGTAATACCGGAGCTATGGAAGTCCTATATAGAAAAAAAGCTTTTACGAAGTTTACGTAAGTTGGTTTGCGGTAAGGCCAAAAAAGTGTGCGGTACACCTATACCTTCAAGACTCGTAATAGCAGCGGGCGTAAAAAAGCAGGGATAGGACCTGTTAACGCTGCTTTTTTACCTTAACGCACAACTCGTAATCTAGCCTTCTGTTTGCACGTGTGCAGACTGGGGTAGCCTGCCCTCTTATATTCCCTTAAAGGGATAGTAAATTCCAAATTTAATTTTCATGATTCAGATAGGGCATGTAATTTAAAAAAAACTTTCTAATTTATTTTTATCATCAAATTTGCTTTGTTCTCTTGTTATTCTTAGTTGAAAGCTAAACCTAGGTAGGCTCATATGCTAATTTTCTAAGCCCTTGAAGGCTGCCTCTTATCTGAATACATTTGACAGTTTTTCACAGCTAGAAGGCGTTAGTTCATGTCTTTCATACAGATAACATTGTGCTCATGCAAGTGGAGTTATTTAAAAGTCGGCACTAATTGCCTGAGATTGCACTTATTGCACTGATTCAATTTAGTTACTGTTGCAAAAAATAATTTTCCTATCATGATTGTTGATGCAAAACTGACAATCCACCTTTTAAAAGCATGTTACTCCATAGAATCCTAAGGAGGGAAGGAAAAGTTAACAAAAGCTCACATAAAACGCCTTAAAGTATTAACCCAAGCATCCCTGGTAGAAAGTCAGACAAGCACAATCTTTAGTGGTATTTTACAGCAAAAGGCTGCAAAATAAATAATGAATGTATAGGCTCATATGCTAATTTCTAAGCCCTTTAAGACTGACTCTTATCTGAATTCATTTTACAGTTTTTCACAGCTAGATGACGTTAGTTCATGTGTTTCATTCAGATAACATTGTGCTCATGCATGGAGTTATTTAGGAGTCAACAGTAATTGCCTGAAATTGCACTTATTGCACTGATTGAACTTAGTTACTGTTGCAAAGAATACTTTTCCTTTCATGATTGTTGATGCAAAACTGATAATCCACCTTTTAAAAGCATGTTACACCATAGAATCCTAGGGAGGTAAGGAAAAGTAAACAAAAGCTCACATAAAGTGCCTTAAAGTATTAACACAAGCATCCCTGGTAGAAAGTCAGACAAGCACAATCTTTAGTGGTATTTTACAGCAAAAGGCTGCAAAATAAATAATGAATGTATATTGCAATAATGTTTTACTTGCAATAATGAAACATTTTATGCGTAGTTGAAAGGTCAAGTTTAATGGTCCTTTAAAGTGTCAGTAAAACTTAAAAATAATGTTATATAATTCTGCACATAGTGCAGAATTATATAACATTATATTAGCGCAAACTTTATAAAATATAATATACCCTTTGAATTTTTTTAAAAAACGGCTGTTTTACAGACCCGCTCTCTGTGCTCTTCTGAGCGGGTCTGTTTTTTTCACACAGCGCATCGTGCCAGCTGGCCCGACAGCGCCATTATACACAGTGCAGCTCGCTTCTGCTGTCAGACAGGCCGGGCTGTGACTATACAGCTGGCACGATGCGCTGTGTGAAAAAAACAGACCCACTCAGAAGAGAACAGAGAGCGGGTCTGTAAAACAGCCGTTTTTTAAAAAAATTCAAAGGGTATATTATGTTTTATAAAGTTTGCGCTAATATAATGTTATATAATTCTGCACTATGTGCAGAATTATATAACATTATTTTTAAGGTTTACTGTCCCTTTAAAGAGACAGTCTAGTCAAAATTAAACTTTCATGATTCAGATAGGGCATGCAATTTACAAAAAAAAAAAAACCTTTACAATTTACTTTTATCATCGAATTTGCTTTGTTCTTTTGGTATTCTTTGTTGAAGGCTAAACCTAGGTAGGCTCATATGTTACTTTCTAAGCCCTTGAAGGCCACCCATTTTCTCAGTGCATTTTGACAGTTGTTAACAGCTAGAGGGCATTAGTTAATGTGTGCCATATAAGTAACATTGTGCTCACTCCTGTGGAGTTACCTAGGAGTGAGCACTGATAGGCTAAAATGCAAGTCTGTCAAAACAACTGAAATAGGGGGGCAGTCTGCAGAGGCTTAGTTAAAAGGTAATCACAGAGGTTGGTTATGCAAAACTGGGGAATGGGTAATAAAGAGATTATCTATATTTTTAAACAATAACAATTCTGGAGTAGGCTGACCCTTTAAGTTCTAGTTAGAAACAAAAACATGTAAACAAGAAGGTTTAAATAAAATATTGCTCCTAGTGGGAGGCTGTGATAGAGAGGTACTAAAATGTTAATTTTCCATTGTTCTCTCTAAAGGCCCTGATGATCGAAACATTCAAAATGTGGCCATATACTCAAAAGGGATCTGTCGAGGAACGAGATTGCCAGTGAAATTTCCAATACTGCTGACATCAGTATTTAAAGGCAGTTTTGCCAAGAGGTGTTTTACTATACATCTCAGTGAGTGGTGATAATGGCGATATTTTTAAAGCAGCATTGCCACCTACATAAAAAAAATGATCCCTTTACACAGTACTGTATGACAATACAATTTACATGTGTCAACAGAAACTCAACCCCTTTTGTTGCAATACAATAATACACCTATAGGAGCTAGGGGAATGTGGGTATATACAGTATATATATATATATATATATATATATATATATATATATATATATATATATATATATATATATATATATATTTATATGTGTTTTATTGTATAATGCTAGAATATGTATTACAATTATTGCTGTTTTTTTTTACAAAATCTACTGTCTTCTATGAAATATAAATATCGCAAACACCAAATTTTCCTACACCAACCAGCAAGCCTTACCCATGTGCTGAACCAAAAATGGGCCAGCTACTAAGTTTCCATTCCTGCTTCTCAAATAAAGATACCAAAAGAACAAAGAAAATTTGATAATAGGAGTAAATTAGAAAGTTGCTTAAAATTGCATTCTCTATCTGAATCATGAAATAAAAAATGTGGGTTTCATATCCCTTTAAATAGCATTTAACATTATGTAACAAATGTGTCAATATTTCATTCAAAACTTTGTGTACCTTATAGAACAAAATATTTAATCATTTTCAAAATAGACATAATGCCGGTGTCAGGCTGCTATGAGTGTGTACAGAAGAAGCGGCATAGTGAGGTAGTCTGTCTCCTGGCCTATTCTTATGTAAAGAATCCTTGTGCTGAGATTAGTGTCAGACAGGAGTACACTATGGATAGTGTGTCTGTGACTTCAGATGAAGTTAAGGTTTGTGCGGATACTGTCTTCTGCACTAAGGTTAGCGTGACCATGGTACCTTTTGAGTTAATGGCATTGAGGATTCTGTGACCCAATCAAAGGGTAATTTGTGATCCTAAAGTTGGAAAAGACCCTGTAGGTGTGTTGGGTGGTTTTATAAAACCCATTCTAGTGCCAGTCCTTTGCTTGGTTCCTGTTTCTGGCTTGTTTTCTGGTTTTGACCCTTGCATATATCCTGCCTCACCCTTGCCTGTACCAAGATTTAAAGGGACATGAAACACATTTTTTTCATTAATGATTTAGAAAGAACATACAATTTTAAATAACTTTCCAATTTATTCTATTATCTAATTTGCTTTATTCTCTTGATATATTTTACATATCTTAACAGAATCAGTAGCTGTTGATTGGTGGCTGCACATAGATGACTCGTGTGATTGGCTCACCCATGTGCATTGCTATTTCTTCAACAAAAGATATCTAAAGAATTAAGCAAATTAGATAATAGACGTAAATTGTAATGTTGTTTAAAATTGTATTCATCTGAATCATGAAATACATTTTTGGGATTGAATGTCCCTTTAAAGACTGATTACCTGGCTACTAACCTATTTAACAGAGCTCTGGACTATGCTTTCACCCTTTACTACAAAGTTTGCTTCCTGTCTTCTGTATGGGGGCCGATTTATGTAGCTGCGAATGCAGCTGTTTCCATGGAAGCCTTTAGGCTCGCCGGAAACATAATTCAAGAAGCAGCGGTCTTAAGACTGCTGCTCCTTAACTCGTCTGCCACATCTGAGGCGGAAGAAAGCAATCATCCCGATCGGATACGATCGGGATGATTGATACCCCCTGCTAGTTGCCGCAAATCTGCAGGGGGTGGCATTGTACAAGCATTTCACACAAAATGCTTGTGCAATGATAAAGGCTGAAAGCCTATGCTGTCTGCATTTATCAATGTCGTGCGGACATGATCCACTACAGCAGATCACGTCCGCCCGCATCTTCATAAATCGGCCCCATGGTGTCAGGGGCAGATCCAGAGCCCAATATCTTGAGGGAAAATGTGCATGAATATTGTGTGGCAAGCAACACGACCCATATAAAAAAACGGTGTTTATAAAACGGACAGATTTGTAACTGCTAATTTAAAGGCTATTGGTTTAAATTCAAGAACAAAATGTTAAACCTCTTTAGAAACAGCATGAAATTATCTGTGAAATTTAGGAATAGGATTCCCCATCATAAACTTAAATGTCAACAAATCTTCTTGTATTAGAATGTCCCTTAAAGACTATATACTCAAAATAATAAGTAAATGCTAAGGTTTTGGCTTTATCCTGTTGCCTTGATGCATATCCTTGTTTCCTTTACTTCCCTGAAGATAGATGTTCATTTTGTTGCTATCATATAAATGAAGTAGCCTAAGTTATCAGAAATTCTTAATAGTTCAATACTCAAGTTTCTCCTGTAATTTAAAATGGAGCAAACATAGAATAATATTCACGATAACCATATAATGTGCTGCAGGTTTAGCTAATCTTTAAACCCTTAAGGACCACAACACTTTTCCATTTTCTGTCTGTTTGGGACCAAGGCTATTTTTAAATTTCTGCTGTGTTTGTGTTTAGCTGTAATTTTCCTCTTACTCATTTACTTTACCCACACATATTATATACCGTTTTTCTCGCCATTAAATGGACTTTCTAAAGATACCATTATTTTCATCATATCTTATAATGACCCCCAAAATCTGTTGCACATCTACAACCACCAAAAAACACCCATGCTAAATAGTTTCTAAATTTTGTCCTGAATTAGAAATACCTAATGTGTACATGTTCTTTGCTTTTTTTGCAAGTTATAGGGCAATAAATACAAGTAGCACTTTGCTATTTCCAAACCACTTTTTTTCAAAATTAGCAATAGTTAAATTGGAACACTGATATCTGTCAGGAATCCCTGAATAACCCTTTACATGTACTGTATATATATATATATATATATTATAGAAGATATCCCAAAGTATTGATCTAGACCCATTTTGGTATATTTCATGCCACCATTTCACCGCCAAATGCGATCAAATAAAAAAAATCGTTCACTTTTTCACAATTTTTTTCACAAACTTTAGGTTTCTCACTGAAATTATTTACAAACAACTTGTGCAATTATGGCATAAATGGTTGTAAATGCTTATCTGTGATCCCCTTTGTTCAGAAATAGCAGACATATATGACTTTGGCATTGCTTTTTGTTAATTAGAAGGCCGCTAAATGCCACTGCGTACCACACGTGTATTATGCCCAGCAGTGAAGGAGTTAATTAGGGAGCATGTAGGAAGCGCATAGGGTTAATTTTAGCTTTAGTGTAGTGTAGTAGACAACCCCAAGTATTGATCTAGGCCCATTTTGGTATTTTTTCATGCCACCATTTCACCGCCAAATGCGATCAAATAAAAAAAAATTGTTCACTTTTTCACAAACTTTTTCACAAACTTTAGGTTTCTCACTGAAATTATTTACAAAAAGCTTGTGCAATTATGGCACAAATGGTTGTAAATGCTTCTCTGGGATCCCCTTTGTTCAGAAATAGCAGACATATATGGCTTTGGCGTTGCTTTTTGGTAATTAGAAGGCTGCTAAATGCCTTTGCGCATCACACGTGTATTATGTCTAGCAGTGAAGGGGTTAATTAGGGAGCTTGTAGGGAGCTTGCAGGGTTGATTTTAGCTTTAGTGTAGAGATCAGCCTCCCATCTGACACATCACACCCCCTGATCCCTCCCAAACAGCTCTCTTCCCTCCCCCATCCCACAATTGTCCTCGCCATCTTAAGTACTGGCAGAAGTCTGCCAGTACTAAAATAAGTTTATTTTTATTTTTTTAATAATTCTGCTGTGTAGAATCCCCCCTTAGCCCCCAACCTCCCTGATCACCCCCAAACAGCTCTTTAACCCTCCCCCTCTACCTTATTGGGAGCCATCTTGAGTACTGGCAGCTGTCTGCCAGTACCCAGTTTACAATAAAACATTTTTTTTTTCTTTCGATTTTTCTGTAGTGTAGCTTCCCCCCCCCAAAGACCAAACCCCCCACCCCCTCCCAGATCCCTTAGATCTTTTATATACCAATTCCCTCCCCCCTCTCTCCCACTTTATATCACAAAATTGTTCCATAGTGTAGCGGTTCCCACCCGCTCCCGCCCCGTGCACGCGCCCGCGCCCGCCCGAGCTCCCGATGACTCCGCCCACGATCCCGCCTCTCAAGACTGATCTGCCAACACTGATGGCCACCCACCCGCCTCCCACATCGGCTCCCACCCACCAACAAATACGGCCATTGATGTCCGATGCAGAGAGGGCCACAGAGTGGCTCTCTCTGCATTGGATGGCTAAAAACAGTTATTGCAGAATGCCTCAATATCGAGGCAACACTGCAATAACAGGAAAGCGGCTGGAAGTGATCAGGATCGCTTCCACCACTTTTAAAGACCAACGGCCTACATGGTACGTACTCGGTCGTTAACTGCATTTTTTTGCAGGACGTACCCCATACGTCATTGGTCATTAAGGGGTTAAAGTGACACTAAAGTCAAAATTAAACTTTCATGATTCAGATAGAGCACACAATTTTAATCAACTTTTTAGTTTACATCCATTAAAACACATATATCTTGCCCCCCCTTGGTAATACTTACCAGTGAGACCCCCTTTCCAGAGGGGTGTGGACAGAATTATCCACTCCCCTCATTTACCATAAAAGCTTGTAGTAGGACACCACCCCTTCCTCCTCCTAGTTCTATCCAGCCTGCTAGGTGGACAGTGCTAGGAGTACCTCTCCGTTTCTCCCCTCTGGGCTGCAAGATTGTTTTCCCTTTGTGCATATAGCTTACTTAGCTGCATATTTGAGCTGATAATCCTTCCAGCTGTCCGGCACCATGGCTTCTGTGATTGCGATCACTGATATGGTGAAAGGCGGTGGTAATACCGTTCCTTACATTTTGCTTGTGGGGGCCGCCATGTTACTATGATGTCATTGGTAAGGGACGTTGCGGGGGCTGCATCTGAGGATTGTCATGATCGCGCACGCAAATCCTTCAAAGCCTCGGCAAAGCCTTTAACAGAGAGCATTTCTCCTTCTTCCCCATGAAAGTATTGATACTTCCTTTCAGTTTTGTGAACCAGCATCATTGAATCTTCATTCCGGTAAGTGCTTTAGCACTCGTTTTTGGCACACAAATAATTTATAAGAAAAAGGGGATACATTTGTTTTATAAGCTTCTGGGGCTTAATATATTTTGTTATGTGTTCAACATTAACATGGAGGATGAGAATGATCAGTCTCATCTCCAGCCTCAAGCCATTACAGCCCAGGAGGAATCAGGGGCAACTCTAAGGTATAATTTGTTTTCTATGTGTGTATCTTGAATGCCTTATGTACATACTATTTATTTATTTATGTCTGGTTATTCTTTTTCTTAGTGATACAGCCCAGCCTATGCCCACCTGTTCCATTTGTGCTAATCCTTGCTGGCAAGACAAAAAACTTTGTAAAGTGTGTATTGGGCAGATTTATGGTGGAAGCTTTTCTGAATCACCTGAGGGTTCTTTGAATAATTTGCTAAATGCTGATTGTGCCTCTGATGGTGAAGATTTAGAATCTGACCTTACTAAGGTGTTTGACACTGCAAATATGTCAGAGTTTATTAAAGGGATTAAGAGTTCCCTGGGCATTAAAGATGAACAGTCTCAGGGACCATCTGATTGGTTTAACCCTTTGAGTGCTAAGTACTTTCCCATCTGGGTGCTAAGCTGTTTAAGGTTTTTTTTATGATTTTTAATTTTTTCCTTCCCCCAATCCTCAAGACTTACACAGTTCGAAAAGTTAGGCGATTACCTTTCCAATGGTGGGTCTTGGGGGTCAAACTGCTTAGATGCCTGAGATACAGGCTTCTAAGCAGCATGCCCCCTGTTCCTATACTTAACATTGTGAATTTTGCCCATGACATCACCGTGCATATCGTGAAGCCCCTGCGATGACTGTCCATATGCAAGCCCGATCGCCGGGGTAGGAGCGGGTGGCAGCCCCCAGATATCCCTCAAGGTGAGAGAGTGCTAGCGACATCTCTGAGCCATCGTTAACACCAGAGTGGGAAACTCTCTGCGACGGCTCAGAGCACTCAAGGGGTTAATACAGATTCAACCCCAGATCAGTCCTTTACTGTTTCTTATAACCTGAAGTCTCTATATTTGAACGTCTTTTCAAAGCCAGATAAACAGTCTGCTGTTCCTGATAAAATATATAAGAATTTTCCATTGGAAAAGAATTTGCATACCCAATTTGTTTCCCCTCCTAAAATTGATGCTGCAATCGCTAGACTCTCAAAAAAGATGATTTTTCCTGTGGATGATGCAGGATCATTTAAAGATGCCATGGATAAAATGGAGCAAAATTTTAAGAGACTTTATCTTCAACAAGGGGCTTTATTTCATCCTCTGCTTGCTCTTTTTTCTACCCTTAAAGCTTCTGAGGTGTGGTCTTCTAACTTGTCTCATGCTTTGCAAGAAAATGAAACATCTTTTCTTTCAGATTTTAAAATCGTTACTTCCTTCTGCTTATCAGCTTCTACCAATATTTTGGAACTTAATGCTAAATCCATGGCTACTGTAAATCTTGTAAGGGCCCTATGGCTACGACATTGGGAGGCAGACCCAGGTTCCAAGATGAATTTGCTGAGTCGTCCCTTTGAAGGGGATATGCTGTTTGGCAAGCAGTTAGAAGCACTGATATCTAAAAAAACAGGAGATAAGAGTCTTTTTCTCCCACAGGTTACCAGAGGCCGTAGAGGGTTTTCTTATGCCCACAGGCAACGTGGTCAGTATCAAAATTTTAAAAGTACCTCTCAAAGAGAAAACATTTTCAACCTCAAGAACGAAGATCCAACTTTCAGTTTAGAGGCAGGGGACGTGGTAAGTCCTTTCCTTCCTTTAAATCTAGAAAACAATGACGGTGGGTCATCCCAGACCTGGCCACTAGGAGGAAGGCTACACAATTTCAGAGAGGTCTGGGTATCCACTATATCAGACCGATGGGTTTTGGAAATTCTTCTATCAGGGTATCATCTGGAGTTCAAAAAGAAACCAGCTCTGCCATGCTTGGTAAAATCTCCACTCCCCAGAGATCTTGTAAAACTGAAGGTAATTCATGAGTTTATCAGCAAACTTATGTATGATTGTGTTATCCAACAGGTACCAATTCAAGCTCAAGACAAAGGGTTTTATTCACCTCTCTTTCTGGTAAAAAAGGATGGTTCATGAAGGCCTGTTCTGGATCTTCATGTTCTCAATACTTTTCTAAAAGTTCAAAGCTTCAAGATGGAGTCTGTTCTTTCAGTAATCAATCTCAACCCTCCAAGAACCTATTTGCTTTCCGTAGACCTCAAGGATGCATACTTCCACATTCCCATTGCAGAAGTGCACAAAAAGCTTCTTTGTTTCTTTGTAAAGGATCTTTACAAAGGTTTTGGTGCCTCTCATAGCAGAACTCCGCATCAGATGATTATTTGTCATCCATTATCTAGACGATATTCTTCTCCTAGCAAATTCACCTCAACAGGCCTATGCTCACAGAGCCATCCTACTGAAGTCTCTTTAAGATCACGGCTGGAACATACATTTCCAGAAGAGCCAGCTTCAACCCTGTCAGGAAATATTGTTCCTAGGAGCACAGTTCAAGACTCAAAAGGAGGTTGTTTCTCTTCCAGATGCTTGCATCAAATTTCTTCTGAAATATTTTCAGCTCTTTCGTCATGTCAAATATCTCACAGCTCATCAGTGGATGAAACTTCTGGGGCATATGTCCTCGGTAATTTACATGGTGAGATGGGCAAGGTGGAGAATGCACCCATTTCAGATACACTTCCTACAAAAATCTGAAAGAGGCAGAGGCCTATCCCAGCACATTAAAATACCTGTAAGTCTGAAAATATCCATCCTTTGGTGGTTAAAGATCAAGAACCTATCAATAGGACTTCCCCTTAAAGAGCCTGACTGGATCCTTGTACAGACTGATGGCAGCAAGACCGGATGGGGAAGGCAAATTCGCTCAAGGAATATGGGAGAAACAATTGCAGTCTCTTCTATCAAACATCCTGGAGATCAGGGCAGTCTTCGTGGCTCTTTGTATCTTTCAGCAACTACTGATAGGAAAGGTGGTGAAAATCCTCACAGACAACAGGACAGCTGCAGCATACCTACAATTTCAAGGAGGAACAAGGAGTTTAGGTGCCTTAAGTGAGGTGTCTCCAATCTGCAAGTGGGCTCAACAACACATTCAGTTTCTCTCTGTGATCCATGTTCCAGGATCAGAGAATATTCAGGCAGATTACATGTGCAGAAGTCAAATTCACCCAACAGAATGGCAACTAAACTGGTGGCTGTTTCAGAGGATAGTCAGTTTCTGGGGACTTCCGGAAATAGATCTCATGGCCTCTGCCTTGAATTATCAAGTTCCAAGGTTTTTCAGTCATTACCCAACACATCTTTCCATGGGAGTAGATGCCTTTCTTCACAAATGGTCATACCATCTCATATATGTGTTTCCTCCAATCCCTCTCATTCCGAGACTATTGAACAGGATTCTTCTGGAGACAGCAACTTTCATTGTCATCCTTCCTTCTGGCCTCGCAGACCTTGGTTTCCTCTGGTACACAAACTGGTGATTCAACCTCCATGGCATCTTCCAGTCTCCTGGGACATGCTGAACCAGGGACCAGTAATTCATCCAGATCCACAAAAATCGAAGCTAGTGGCCTGGTTGCTGAGATCTCCAGACTGCAACAAGTTAATGTTTCAGTGCCCGTTATTCAGACACTTCTACAAGCCCGAAAGGGAATTACTTCTAAGGCATACTATCGCATATGGGACATTTTCTCTTCATGGATGATTACACACCATATTTCCACTGCAACTATCAAAGTATTTCATCTACTTGATTTTCTACACAATGGTTTTCGTCAGGGTCTTAGTGCTAGAACCCGTAAAGTTCAAATTTCTGCAATTTCTGCCATACCTGGGATAAGGTGGGCTCAGGATCCGTTAATAATCCAATTTTTTCAAGCTTTGGCCCATATCCGTCCATCTGTTAAAACACGAATTCCATCCTGGGACTCTACTTTTGGACTCTCTTCTGAAAGCTCCATTTGAACCTTTACGTAAAGTTTCTTTATGGTTTCTCACCTTGAAAATTTATTTTTCTGGTGGCTATTACATCAGCTCGGCGAGTGTCAGAACTCCAAGCTCTGTCAGTAAAAGAAGCAAACATTGGTTTTCATCAGGACTAAGTGGTTCTCCGTACTATTCCTGAATTCCTTTCTAAAGAGGTATC
The DNA here is from genome assembly GCF_027579735.1 of Bombina bombina. Classification (NCBI taxonomy): domain Eukaryota; kingdom Metazoa; phylum Chordata; class Amphibia; order Anura; family Bombinatoridae; genus Bombina; species Bombina bombina. Next base: position 449,493,347 of record NC_069502.1, read on the forward strand.
CAACTTTCATAAACACCAGGATATTATTCTTCCTTCATTTTGCCCGAATAACTCAGACACTCAAACCAAACCATTATATAGTTTAGATGTGGTCCGATGTCTCCATATTTATGTCAAAAGGACTCAAGATATTCGTAAGACAGAACGATTATTTGTTGTTCCCAAAGGCCCTCGTCAGGGTCAAGCTACATCAAGATCAACAATTTCTCACTGGATTGTGCAGGCTATTACCAGAGCCTATAAACAAAAAGGGGAACAGGTACCTGAAGGGCTTAAGGTTCATTCCTCTAGCGCTGTATTAACCTCTTGGGCACTTCAAGCTAAGGCTTCTCCTGAAGAAATCTGTCAAGCCGCAGTTTGTAAATCTTATAACACTTTCATCTCTCCTTATAAATAAGATATTCGTCAGTTTGCTGCTGCCAAATTTGGCCGTAAAATATTATCTTCTGTTGTAATCAAATAAACATTTGAAGTTTTTTGCAGTATTTCCTTTTGTTATGAAGTTATTTTCCATCCTTTCTTATATCTGCTTTGTATTCTCTCACTGGTAAGTATTACCAGGAGGGCCAAGATAATTGGAAATTTAACAAGCAAATATAAGTAAAATTAAGATTTTCAAATAATCTTGTGGCAAAGTTTTTTTTTTCCAATTACTGGATTTATTGATATATTTTGGCACTAGTTGCTTTTTTTAAAGATATAAATGTTGGTTCTACACATTAAATAAAATAATCAATGGTTTAAAATAAATGAAAATTATTTATTTCAAAGTTAATGTTGTGCAGAATTAAGGTACAGGTATAGCAGTGTAGAACAATAGTTGTTTGCTCACTACTCTGCCCCTCACAGAAAACACACATCCACATACACAAACAATTATGCAAAAATACACATATACACAAGCACACACATATACACATACACACAAACACACACACATACACACAAGCACACATATACACCTACATACATATATATACAAACACACACACAAACACAAGCACACATATACACAAACACACACATACACACAAGCACAGAAACATGCCCATACACAAACATACATGCACACACAAGTGCAAACACAAACATACAGCTCATACCCACATGCACAGAAACACATATACACATACACACACATAAACACACGCACAAAAAATTACACAAACACACACATATACACAAGCACACACACATACAGTACATATACACAAACATACATATCTATATAATTAAAAAAACACACATACACACAAGCACACATATACACAAAACACACACATTTACACAAACACACACATATACACAAGCAAACACATATACATATACACAAACACACACACATATATATATACAAACACACACATACACACAATCACGCATATGCACAAACACACACACATACACACAAGCACACATATACACAAGCACAGAAACATACATACACACACATGTACAAACACAAACATACAGTACATACACACACGCACACAAACACATATAAACATGCACATACACATACATACATACGCACTCACACACAAACATACACATGCATACACACACACACACACACACACACACACACACACATACACACATATTTACACACATGTACATATACTCACCTACATACACATATACACACACATACACACATATATACACAAACATGCACATACATACACATACATGTACACAAAAATACATACACACACACATGCTCACAAACAATATACATATTTACACACACACATTTACACACGCACACACATATACACAAGAACACATACACACACATACTAGCTAATGCTAGTGATCAGCATTCAGACAGAGAAAGGTGATGAACACACTACCCCATAGCTTAACATTTGTTATTGTTTTATGCTGAATTTTCTATTAGAGGCCAGCAGATGCCACTGTGCATATGCGTGTGTGTATGTGCATGTGTGTGTAAATGTGCGTGTGTATGTGTGGGTGTATATGTGTTTGTGTGCATGTGTGTGTATTTATGTTGGTGTATGTGCATGTGTGTGCATGTATGTTTGTGTATGTAGTGTGTCGCGATATTAGAAGTTTACCTTTTGCACGTGTCGTGTTTTTGCTTTCGCTCTAACTTTTTAATACTAGCGCAACCTGATGTGTCTAGCGAAGTTAACGCATGAGTTGGAGCACAATGATAGTGACTGGAATATAAATGATAAAAAATGTAGGTTCTTTGTGTGTCTGCTTGAGAAAGAGAATGTGTTTTTTTTTTACATTTATTTTAGAGAAAGCAAGAGTGTTTATGAAGAATATTGAACCCTTTGGCATTTTGCAACATATGTGTAATTCAAGAAGGCAACTTTCGCCACTTTTTAACTTTGAGATTGACACTCATTGCAGATATTGGAGCCCACGGATATTGGTATATATATATATATATATATATATATATATATATATATATATACAGTATATATTTATATATGATAATCTTGTCCAAAGTTTGTTTTTTAATCCCTCGAGCAAAAGTCTAATGTGTGCTCACATCTGCATGTCGGATAGAGTGGGTATTCAAGCTCAGAAGTCTGGTGGTAGTGTGCATGGCACCCGTGAAAATGTAATATTTGTCATAAAAGCCAGTGCTGACTTTCTGAGAAGGTGCAGTGTTTCAATACTGGTGCACGGGCTCTAACAGCATATGTGTGTATGCTGCTGAAAAATAGTAATAACATTTACTAGAAGCGTTTTTGCTAATGGAACCACATTGCAAAAATGCTTCTATTTAAATTTGAAATGCACTTCTGATGACTTACAAATGCTGTTATAATAAGAAACTAATCAATAGAGCTTATTCTGAGGTGAAAGCTACAAATCGGACAGAACTGTTGAGGGACACGAAAAAAAAAAAATAACAGCTATTCAAATCAGTACTATCAAATTTGTAATATTATTAGGAGGCGATTTGGTTTACTACTTGGTGATGAGAAATTGATGTGATTCAACAAGGTTGCCATTTTGTAGCCAAGAGAAACAGTTCAATAAATAACATGGTGGTTCCCAGTATTCCTATGATATTTAGACCACAGACAGATTGTTTTTGGCTTGATTTCAAAGGCAATTATACAGGGAGTGCAGAATTATTAGGCAATTTGTATTTTTGAGGATTCATTTTATTATTGAACAACAACCATGTTCTCAATGAACCCAAAAAACTCATTAATATCAAAGCTGAATAGTTTTGGAAGTAGTTTTTAGTTTGTTTTTAGTTATAGCTATTTTAGGGGGATATCTGTGTGTGCGGGTGACTATTACTGTGCATAATTATTAGGCAACTTAACAAAAAACAAATATATACCCATTTCAATTATTTATTTTTACCAGTGAAACCAATATAACATCTCAACATTCACAAATATACATTTCTGACATTCAAAAACAAAACAAAAACAAATCAGTGACCAATATAGCCACCTTTCTTTGCAAGGACACTCAAAAGCCTGCCATCCATGGATTCTGTCAGTGTTTTGATCTGTTCACCATCAACATTGCGTGCAGCAGCAACCACAGCCTCCCAGACACTGTTCAGAGAGGTGTACTGTTTTCCCTCCTTGTAAATCTCACATTTGATGATGGACCACAGGTTCTCAATGGGGTTCAGATCAGATGAACAAGGAGGCCATGTCATTAGATTTTCTTCTTTTATACCCTTTCTTGCCAGCCACGCTGTGGAGTACTTGGACGCGTGTGATGGAGCATTGTCCTGCATGAAAATCATGTTTTTCTTGAAGGATGCAGACTTCTTCCTGTACCACTGCTTGAAGAAGGTGTCTTCCAGAAACTGGCAGTAGGACTGGGAGTTGAGCTTGACTCCATCCTCAACCCGAAAAGGCCCCACAAGCTCATCTTTGATGATACTAGCCCAAACCAGTACTCCACCTCCACCTTGCTGGCGTCTGAGTCGGACTGGAGCTCTCTGCCCTTTACCAATCCAGCCACGGGCCCATCCATCTGGCCCATCAAGACTCACTCTCATTTCATCAGTCCATAAAACCTTAGAAAAATCAGTCTTGAGATATTTCTTGGCCCAGTCTTGACGTTTCAGCTTGTGTGTCTTGTTCAGTGGTGGTCGTCTTTCAGCCTTTCTTACCTTGGCCATGTCTCTGAGTATTGCACACCTTGTGCTTTTGGGCACTCCAGTGATGTTGCAGCTCTGAAATATGGCCAAACTGGTGGCAAGTGGCATCTTGGCAGCTGCACGCTTGACTTTTCTCAGTTCATGGGCAGTTATTTTGCGCCTTGGTTTTTCCACATGCTTCTTGCGACCCTGTTGACTATTTTGAATGAAACGCTTGATTGTTCGATGATCACGCTTCAGAAGCTTTGCAATTTTAAGAGTGCTGCATCCCTCTGCAAGATATCTCACTATTTTTGACTTTTTTGAGCCTGTCAAGTCCTTCTTTTGACCCATTTTGCCAAAGGAAAGGAAGTTGCCTAATAATTATGCACACCTGATATAGGGTGTTGATGTCATTAGACCACACCCCTCCTCATTACAGAGCTGCACATCACCTAATATGCTTAATTGGTAGTAGGCTTTCGAGCCTATACAGCTTGGAGTAAGACAACATGCATAAAGAGGATGATGTGGTCAAAATACTCATTTGCCTAATAATTCTGCACTCCCTGTATAAGTGGAAAAAAATACTTGTGTTGTATTTGATTGTAATTTGGTATCAGATAAATTTAGGTTTAGTATAACTTGCAAATTAAACCTTATTCAGAAGTGCATAAATTGCAGGAGTGTATATGTTATGGGCAAAGTCAGAAATCCGGGTAATGCTAGGATTACCCAGGTAATGCTAGGATTACCCAAGCGGCTGTGGGTGAAGCCAGATCTACTGTAATTCAGCTGTGGGTAAAGCCTGATGTACTGTAATTTCCCCATCTACACTTTTTTTCATTTTTGCCCCACCAATCTTCTGGCATCCACCCCAAATGAACCTTGGGGAATGAGGTTTACAAGGGGGGCTTCGCCACCACGGCTTGGGTAATCCTAGCATTACCCAATATCTAGGCTGACCATATTGCTGCTTTAAAAAGGGACATATAGGAAAAATACATATGTCAGGGTTCTTATAACAGAACATTATTCAAAGCATTTCTTTAAAGAGCCCTAAAATATGTATTTTTCATGTGTCCCTTGTTAAAGCGGCAATATGGTCAGCCTACCAATATCTGACTTTGCCCGCAACATATATATATAATTAATTTAGTCACAAGTACAAGTTGCTGCCTGCAGTATGTGGGGATGACCACTAGGGTGGTCTGATCAAAGATTTGTAATATTACGTCTGATAATCCTTGTTCTGACTTCGCCTATTTATTGATATATATCAGTAGTCTATGGATACCGTTATGTTGAAATCTATTGAGCAAGTAACTTTAAATTTTAGGAGCGGGAATAAACTGTCCCTATTTTTACATAGAGAAGCAAAGTGGATCTTTTCTCTAGAGAAAAATAAATCAAGAAAAGTCTTTAATTTAAAAAATGTAAATATATTTTTGCAAATGAAGTGTATGAAATGTTTTGCTGTAGCAAATAAATTCATATACTCTGGTATAATGTAGCAGTTTGAGATTAAAATCTTAAGGGTTAACTATTACAGACAGGTGATGGAGCAAATAGAAATGGTATAAAAGTGTGCAATATATTAGGTATAAGTATGTGAACAGGTACATCCTAAATGCGTAAGAATTGCGCCACCTGTCTTCACATACTGAATATATTCATCTTGTTTATTATTAGGACTAAAAAAAGACATCAAAAGTCAGTATCATAGATTTCCAGGCAATTTATGATATATTGTTAATAGTAAATTATCCCTTACCTACAATTATAATTTGTGAAGTCCATTTCCTGTTTTCTTTTAGTGATGGTAAAGTCAGTTCAACATTTTTTTCATCTGTAATGACTGATGTTTTAATAACTGCTGCATTGTGTAAAATCACTTTGCTCTAATTTGCACCAAGAGCCAAGTTGCGTTTCTTTGTTAGCCGAAGAAAGCTGCTTTTGTTTCTATTTATCTGCTTTCTTGACAAAGAATGCTAAGAAAAGAGGCTTATAATCAAATCTACCCCCCGTTACAACTCACTACATGAAATAGCACTCACTAAATAAGAGGCATGTAGTGTTACATTGTGCTTTTTCTCCAGCGCTCTAAAAAATAGCTTGTAGGAAATAAAATGAATTGCAAACTTAACACAGTGACACACAGATGCTTCAACAACAAAGTAACCATGTGGCTCATTCTTTACCAGCTGCAGACTTGCTCAGCATGTTTCAGGAAATTTCTATATACAAGTCACACGAAAATACTTTTAGCTGACTTGCTTTGTGGCGCATATATTTTTCTACCTGTAACTTCATTTAAAGGGGTAGATTTATTAAATGTCGGACGGACATGATCCGCTGTAGCAGATCATGTCCGCCTGACATCGCTAAATGCCAACCACATATGCTGTCGGCATTTAACATTGCACAAGCAATTCTAGTGAAATGATTGTGCAATGCTGCGCCTGCACATTCACGGCCAATCGAAAGTTGAAATGTGTGTATTTTTGTTCCGACTGGACTGCAATCTGCTCAAATGTGTCTGAAAGGAGTATGATTAGTATTGCTTTAGACTTGAAAAAGGGAGGGATATCCCGAAAGCCTGTCTACTTAAAAATATATAGGGCCGGGGGGGCGTGTCCAGGCAGCAGTCATGGCTGGCAGCAAATTTTAGAGCTCCATTCTCCCATCAAGACAGTTCTTCGAAGTTTAGAAGATCCTCACCTCATCTGTCTTTCCAGACCGCAATTCAGAAGCCTAAGACAAATTGGCAGATGTCACTCTCACCCTGAACAGAGCTCTAGATAAGATAGTTTGAGAGCTGCTGGCGGCCATATCAATTTCTCTCTATCCCCCCTCCTCCTCCGGTTTTCCCGGGTGAACAGGTGGTAGCACTGTTTCACTACTCAATTTACCCTACTAAAGCTGAAGCTGTGGGAAAGAATAACTATTAAACACATATCAAAAGCGTGGGTTTATACTATCCAATTATCTAGAACACTGAACCAGATCAGAGGAACATCGCCCTGGCATAACAAAGAACTCAAAATGGAGGCCGCAATTATTTCAATGCTACAGGACCTGGAGACTAAGTTCCACGCACATTCTTCCAAGCTCCATGATACTTTCAAAGAAGAGTGGAGTTCCCTGAGAGAGGTTTGTAGCTCCCTACACAGAAAACCAACAACAGAGCGCACAGTGCCCTACCCTTCATGCCCTGACCGAGAGACTGCAGCTAAATTTACCCATGCTCCGACAGCTATGGCTGACTCCCCGCTGTGCACTTCAGTAGAAAGCATACACTTGGATCAGGTAGGGCTGGGGGAGTTAGAGGTTGATGTTGCCCTGCCCGAAACCAATGCCCAGCTGACTGAGAGTAAGGTAGCTGCCTTCTTAGCTCAAGAAGTAGCCGGGAGTGACGGCGAATTAAACCAACAGCCTAGATTTGTCACAGTCGCTACAAAATCCTTCGTCTCTCTCTTGCAACCTGCAGCGACCTCTACCCTGCAGCTGATGACTACAAACATACCTCCACAGAGAAGCCACACTGAGAGGCCACAACTCTGGGCTGCCTTGTTCACCGGATCCACTATGAGACACTCAAAGATACCACAAAGTCAGACCAGTATATACAACCTTCACTACGCACAATGGAGTCATCGGTATACACACTGTTACATACTTATTCTACAGTGGTTCCCATGCCCAAAAGATCGGAATAGGATAGTATAGTTACGGTGACTTTTGTTTAATGAAGCATACAGTTTTCGGAATCATAAATATGTGTTTCTGTTTTTTCTTTTTATTCTTTCCCATCACCTTGTTCTAATGTATGAAGTTTTCCTCCCTACTATCCCATATGTTATTTTTATTATCATATTCCATATTCACATGTATTGCATATTACAGTATGAGTCCTAACCCTAGTTCTTATTTTCCAGAGCATCAGAGTCACTTGTGCCTTGATACACACTATTCCCTTAGCTTTCCCCATGCTCTGAAGAGTGGAATAGGATAGCGTGATTACTGTTACTATTGTCTAAACGGAGCATACTGCTTACCTCGTTTTAATATTGAGTGTTTCTATGTTTTGTTTCGCTGTCTCAAGTCATTTTTCCCCGCCACTTTGTCCTAACCTCCTGATGTCTACCTCATTTGAGATTTAGGTATATTAACATATTTCATACTGACCCATCTACCATGTCACATTATATCCATAGGAGTAGCGCTAATGTAATTACCCTTGATATAAAACATCTATCAATTTCTATACAACTTTTAACTGTCCCCTCTGTCAGCGGCCGAGACATTGGGGATAACTATATCACACCCTAACTCACAATCACAGCATAAGGGTTTTTTTTTTTTTTTTAATACATTTTTTTATTGAGGTTTGTCACAGAAGAAAAGACAAATACATAGCATATATTACGACATGAATATCTACATTTTCATGAACCACATTCCATAGATATAAACAAAATAAAAAGCAAAATGTATGGAAAAATATAAGCATATGAAACCTCTGTTTTATAGTAACAATTTAATGAGATTAAGTAGGACTAATTAGCTGGTCACTATTGGACCAATAGATGTAGGTAACACTGGTAAACCTAGTTAGTCCAGTTAATGACCCTTCTGGGCCTATTAATAAACCATAAGGAAAATCCAACAGCGGGTAAGCACCACTCAAGGCTTTACGCCAAAAGGTTGATTAGGAAATAGCAATAAAAGTAAGGAGAACACGCAAGTTCTAAACTGGATGTAGCCTACTGAGAGGCTCATGTTAGCGTATGGGGGGGGGGGGGGGGTTATGGTTATAAGGAGACCTTGGGCTTTAGGAAAAATTATATATAAGATATTAAACTAGGGTGGAACTATACACTGGGACATCAATAGCATAACTGTAACCCTCAAAGACCTGGCTGGAACTTCTAAGATTAGGACCTTTTCACAAATTTACAATTATCTATGATGAGGAACAGAAAAACTGGTCTGAGGTAATATCTTTCCAACCCTTGCCGGCTGAGAAGAGGAAGCTAGAACCTCTTATGTGCTAGTGTGACATCTGAAATATAAGTACATATGTTAGCAAAATCACCATCGGTAACAATAATAATGATGGACTGTGAATAACATGCAAGCTACATATAACCACTATGTGTCAGTGATACATAAAATGAAAATAATGTAGCCCAAAAGATCCTCAGCTATGTGTTTAAGTAAACATAGATACCTGGCTAATGAAGTAAAATTACACACATGTTAAAGAAAAGAGAAAAAAAATACATTACCAAAAAAGTGAACTATAGCTCTATGTATCAACACACATATGGTGAGAGCCATACTCGTCTACCCTACCCCATATAATCTAATTTATAAAATAAACAGCAAATACAATATGAAATATAGGGTTGAGATTTAGCATCTTTTGATTCAGAACTCAGCTAGGAGAGTGGCAGTCCTCACATCCCGTCAAAATATTTTATAGAGTGAAACTATATAGGGCTATGTACAAAAGGAGTACTCTAGTTCTTAGAACATCAAAAAGAGAGGTCCAGTGTGGCTATCTGGATGGCACCTCAGATTGATGATGATAAGATACTTCATCCAATACCAAATCTCGGGAACGGCTTTCTCATCAGTGTGACACAAGAGACTTCCACATCTACACGTCCTCCTCCTCATATCTGTGTAGCGACCCAAGAAGTAAGACCCTGAGACAACAAGCTATCTCGCCACAACAATGGCGCAAAGCCTCCCCGTGTAGGCACAAGATCCAAGAGCTCCAAGTCCCGGCCGTGGAAGTTGGCCGCCCCTCCACGGCCAAGGGGCAAAAGCATGCAAGACTCTCTCTGCGTGGCTTTAGCAGCAGGTTTCGGCTCAGGGTATAAATAATGGATCAGGATCTGTGTGTGCCTCTCCGGTCGTACAATGTTGCCTCTGATGTCTGTCGCCTGTAGGTATCTATCTCTACTATGGTCAGGTGAGTGCAAGTCAGTCGGATCTTGCCGCAGGGCCCCAATTTCAAGCTTATGGCTGTTAGGTGTTAGGCATCGTTGCTGGTTGTCGGGTCGATGATCTGGGAGTTGTTCTATTAGCATGTCACTAGACTCGACGCTACAAAGTCTCCCATCTGCCGCTTCCCAGGGTATCTCCACTATGGCGCAATGTAAATCATAAAAGCACTGGTCGAGCTGGCGATCAAAGACCAGTAGAATATCTTGTAACATCTTGTGTGTTTCCTCCATCTCCAATGCAGCTATGTTTTAGATGCTAATTTGCTAAGAAACAGCTATCATGCTCAATATGCTGGCAAAGGGTGTCTGAGGTTTTGACGAAAGTCACCACCTTAGGCCTCAATAGGCCAGATCATTGCATAGGCTGATAAAGTGTCTGGCCGGATATAATAAGTCTGTGATTGACTCCCAAACTTGGCTTTAGTGTATCTTGTATATTTGGGGTAGTCCTCTGAGTAGATTCTGGCTGTAAAAACTGTTAATTGAGCCCCATTCTATACATCTAGAGCTAGGAGCTCTGCAGAGATACGACCATCCACTTCAGCGGCTAGCTCCGCCCCCAGCATAAGTGGTTTTTTAAGTATAAATCAATGGACTATTAATTTTATTCGGGTCACTAAATATTTATTGACATATGTTATTTCTGAACCAAAGATTCTTACATTGATTCCTTTATACTTTCCCTATATATTAGTTCTCTGCTACATGAGTGCTTTAAAGATAACCCTATTTGCTAATTGTTGTTCTAGCTATGGTAATACCACATATTTACTCCTAGACAAGGTAGACAGATGCCCACCTTAGAGCCCTTGTTTATGGTACAGCTCACTCTCCTATCTCTATAATCCATAAGCCTCCCATCAAGATATTTGACACCCAAGCTGAATTTATATACTGTCTTTAGAGAACACTAAAAGACACCCAGTAAGTGTTCACTCCAACCAACTAAGATTACTTTGAGCTAATAGTAGTCAGTTGAGACTTAACCCAACTCTCACATCGGAACAGTTTATATGGTCAGCCTACCGGGGTCCAATACTCATTTAGTTGCATATATTCTGTAGCCCTCCCCCAACAACGCTACAGTTGTTTTATCACAAATAAATAATAAGGTTCCATAGCTAGATAGTGAGTCCTATAATTATGAATCTTCTTATTGCTAAATCCCTCGGACACGCCCCCCCCTTTCCCCCCTCCCGACCCTAGAGATGCTCTTGCCTGCTGTTTTCCTCTTATTACTTGTCACATGGTCCATACGTGACCTCCATGTAACTATCTATTGATACTTAATTTTTTATCTACCTGGTCCATGAGTGGCCCAAACTATAGTTACTGCAATTCTATATATATACAGAAAAATGAGGTTTCAGTGGTTTGTATTCTGTCTTGTTTGTTATTATTGGATATGTAACAGCTTATATTCTTGACTTCAAAGTTCTGCTTATTGCACAGCTGTGCTCGAAACAAAGCATTATCTTATTACATAACTACTACATTGTTCTGCCCTGTTAATACCATGTACTATCACTATTTTGTCAATATATAATAACCTAAATAAAAAATGTTTTTAAAAAAAATAAAATAAATATATAGGGCCAGATTACGAGTGGAGCCCTATCGTTTGCTCACAAGCGATATCTGTTTTTTGCGTTCGTTTTCACATAAGTTAATTCGCGTATTACAAGTTGAAAGTATACACGATCGCATGATCGCAATTGAAGTTAACGCTCATTGTGTTAGTGCATCCTCAGAGTTGTGGTTAACTGCTTTGCAAAACAAAAAAGAGTCACCAAACACATCAAAAATACATTAGACAATACAGTTACACTCAAGATAACACCATCTAATTAAAATTATTCTAAAAATATTGCACAAAAAAGTTATAAGGGCTCAAAGATATGAGATCTCAGGTGTTAGGAAAAAAAGGCAGGCAAAGGGATTTAACCTGGATATATATATATATATATATATATATATATATATATATATAAATGTCTAAAAATGTCTGGGTATATATAAATATATGTCTATATATGTATATGTTGCTGGTAGAGTAAGAAATCCAGGTAATCCTAGGATTACCCGGGTAAAACGGACATTACCCAAGCGGCTGTGGGTAAAGCCCGATGTACTGTAATTCCCCCATCTACACTATGGGGTATATTTATTAAGCAGCGGATGCTGCAATCTCGCCAGAGACAGAAGTTAAGAAGCTGCTCCTTGACTTCTCCACCACCTCTTAGGTGGTGGACTGCAATCACCCCGATCAAATATGATCAGGATGATTGACACCCCCTGCTAGCGGTCGATTGGCTGCAAATGTGCAGGGGGTGGCATTGCACAAGCATTTCACCAGAAATATTCAATTTTACTATTCCATACTTAGTTTTTCTCCTTTCACAGATATGTCTAAAGAAAGTTTTGTTCCCCTTGTTTTACTGACTGTACTATCTTCTTTTCCACATGAACGTTAGCCTTCCTAATAAGCTGCTTAGTATTTTTTTGTTGTTGGAGAGTCTACATATTCCCCATGAGCTTTAGCCTTCCTAATTAGTGGCTTAGTCTTTTTTATTTGTTGTTGTTGTAGTCTCCATATTTGCATTTCATCATCTGACTGTGTGTGTCTGTAATTTGTATAAGCTATCTTTTTTGTCTTTACAGCATGTGCTACTTCTTTGGAAAACTATATTGGTTTTCTCTTTCTTTTACTTTTACAGACATGCTAATACAGTGTGCAGTTGTATCTAAAATGGCACCCTTCAAAAATTCAACTTGTTCTTGAGCCCCCGTGATAAGAGTTTTCCCTTTTTAATAGTTGTTTAGGTATTCTTCCATGTATAAAAAATGAGCCTTCCTAAAGTCTAAGGGGTCTATTTATATATGTGCGGACAGACATGATCTGCTATAGCGAACCATGTCCGCAGCTTCCTTTTGAGTTGGTTCCTTAACCAATTGCTCAAGTGATTCCTCTTGCACGGATTCAAGAATAAACCTGCTTCTAGCTGATCTAACAGAGGGAATCTTCCAGTCTATATCTGGCAAATTAAAATCCCCTAATACTATAACCTTTTCCTTCATGGTCATTTTGGTTATTTCTTCTATTTAAAGATTGTCCAGTCTTTCATCCTGTAATGGAGGCCTATATACAACCCCTATTCTAAACACATTTTTTCCATTGTTTCCACAGTCACTCAAACTTTTTGCACATCATCATTAGTTCCTGCAATTTCATTAACCTGTGTATTTTCTTTTACATACAGAGCAACTCAGCCACCTTTCTTTCCTACTCTGTTCTTTTTAAATAACTTGTATCCAGGTATGACTGTGTCCCAGTCATGAGAATCATTGTACCATGATTCTGTTATTGTACTACATCCAAGTTGTCTCTAGTCATAACTGAAGTGAGTTCAGGTCATTTATTTCCTAAGCTGCAAGCATTTGTGCTCATGGAGCAAAGAACTTTTCTACTAGAATTTCTAGAACTGTAACTTAGACTAACAATTTTGTCATAATGTGGAGGACAGGAGGACAGATGCTACCCCCTTCACTAGTTTAAATGACTTCTAATAAAGCATTTTCAACTCCTCTCCCAGTGTAACGAGCTGGTTGTGGTTGTGGATCTCAACTGCGGGAAATATATGATTGTATGCCTTACTTTAAGATACAATGAGGAAGTTACAATGTATCTGTCTGTATGGCAGTTGAAAGTTACTATTTGATTTAAATTCCTGATCAGTATTTCTGAATCAGGTTGCACAGCAGTTGTTAACCAAACGCACCGTGGATGGGATACACTTTTCCTGATAGTCACTGAGCACACAGGAGGAGCGTTAGGTCAGTACAGATGCAGCAGGCTGTTAGTCAATTGAAGTGTGATACACGCTGATAGCTGTGCTGTTTGTGAGAGCTGACAGGCAGATGGGTGGAGCAGGTATTAAGTGCTGTGCTGTAGCGTTACTCACAAAAGTTCAGTCTGAAGTTTATCACGCTACTCCTGAAGCGTGTGAAGAGGAATATGAGGAGGTATCCTGTGAGTGTGGTCCAATGTAAGTTAAGCGTCTGTACAAAGTTATAAAGTTCACAACTTATATCGGATGAGACTGCAGTTGCGGTTTGGAAAACACTTGATCTGCCAGAAGCAATTAAGCAGGAAAATAATGCAGCAGCGGTGTTTGTTAATCCAAATTAGGAAATGTTCAGACTTAGCATATAAATTGCTCAAGTAGGCTCCGTATTAGAAAAGGTTTAAATACCTTCAGATAGTTAGACTTGAACAGAGAGAGGTAAATCCCTGCAGCAGGTCTGTGAAGCTGTATGCTAAACTGGAAACAATACTGAAGCAGGGAGGGAGGCGTGTCCAGGCTTTAAATAACCTTGCTAGGTGTGAGCACAGGTAAAAATTAGAGGGACAGAAAGGAATAAGGAAATCCATGACATACCCCCCACCTCAGGGTAGGTGCCCCGCAGCTACGAATCTAGGTCGTTCTGGATTCCTCCTGTGAAACAGGGATACCAATTTGGGAGCATGAACATTCGAGGAAGGTTCCCAAGAGTCATTCTCCTCAGAGAATCCCTTCCAACGGATTAAGTATTGAAGAGTTCCACGGTAAATACGGGAGTCCAGGATGGCATCAACTTCGTATTCCGTGTCCGAATCCTGTAAGATGAGAGGAGGAATCTGGCTGGCCACCTGTCTAGTTTCGCAATGAGGTTTTAACAAAGAGACGTGGAAGGTGGGATGAAGTCGAAAAGTAGAAGGCAGATCCAAGGTAACAGCATTTTGGTTCACAATCTTTGTGATAGGATAAGGACCAATGAAGACAGCACTAAGTTTCTTGCTGGGGGTTTTCAGTTTTATATTCTTGGTCGACAGCCAGACCAGATCACCTATTTTATAGGAAGGTGGTTGACGTCTTCGGAGGTTATAGTAACGTCTCTGATGAGCCTGAGCATCAGCTATATGCCTCTTGAGTTCTATGAAAAGATCCTGGAGATCCTTAGTGAGGTCATCAACCTTGGGACAGTTTGAATCTGTCCGAGGGTGAAGTTGGAAGGAAGGGTGAAAAGCATAATTCGCAAAAAATGGTGTCTTGGAAGTAGTGGAACTTGTAGAATTGTTGTATGCATATTCAGCCATAGCAAGGGTATTAGCCCACTGGTCTTGGTGGTTGGAACAATAAGAACGAATATACTGTTCGAGCCATTGGTTTATTCTCTCTGTTTGGCCATTTGATTGGGGGTGAAATGAGGAGGAGAATCGGAGTTCTACTTGCATAGTGTCACATAATTTTTTCCAGAAACGAGAGGTGAATTGACTACCTCTATCAGTTACAATGGAATCTGCGAGACCGTGTAATTTGACGATGTTATTCAAGAAAAGAACTGCAAGTTCTGATGAAGTTGGGAGCTTATGATATGGGAGGAAATGGGCCATCTTGGTAAGATGATCAACAACAACAAGTATGGTATTGTAACCAAGTGACAATGGAAGTTCGACGATGAAATCCATTCCTATGGTTTGCCACGGTCGGTCAGGTATCTGTAATGGTAAGAGTAATCCGAAAGGAGGTCTTTTTTCAGTCTTGGAAACTGTACATATGTGGCAAGATTGAACATATCTTTGCACAGAAGTTCTGATAGCAGGCCACCAGTACGTACGTGAAAGAAGATCATAGGTTTTATGGATTCCAAGATGTCCTGCCATCGGTGAGTCATGATGTTCTTTTAACAAATTGTCTCGAAGGGAAGGTGGTACATAAAGACGTCCTTGGTGGTAATAGAGACCATCTTGTCCCAGTGTGAGTTTAAGCTTAGGGATGGAAGTATCTTTCTGTTGTAGGAGTTTAAGGACTTCAGGATAAGTAGGAGATAGTGTAATGAATTGCTCAGCTGGAATGACTGTACCAGGAGTATCGGAATGATGAGGATTGGTATCTTTTCTGGACAAGGCATCCGCTTTCCCGTTCTTACTCCCTGGTCTGTAGGTTATATGGAAATCAAACCTTGATAGGAATAAACTCCATCTTAGCTGTCTAGAGGATAAGGTACGGTTAGTCAGAAGGTATTCCAGATTTTTGTGGTCCGTATATATTAGTATCGGAAATTTACTGCCCTCTAGGAGATGTCTCCAGTGTTCTAATGAGACCTTGATCACTAACAACTCCTTTTTGCCTACAGGTTAGTTATATTCGGCTGGTGTCATTACTCGTGAAAAGAAGGCAACAGGGTGGAGTGGATCTTCTGGAGTTTTACGTTGAGACAGAATGGACCCTAGAGCGTAGTTGGAGGCGTCAACTTCAAGTACATAATGGGCATCAGGGTCTGGAAACTTAAGAATCGGTGCTTTAGTGAAAACATCCTTAAGGTGTTCGAAAATAGCCTGTGTTTGAGGTGTCCAGTGGAAGGTAGTTTTGACACTTGTAAGAGAAGTTAAAGGCTTAGTAAGAGAGGAATAATTCTTGATGAATTTCCTATAGTAATTGGAGAAACCGAGGAATTTTTGCAGGTCCTTTTTGGAGGAAGGTATGGGCCAGTTTTTAATAGTTTGCACTTTTGAATCATCCATCTGAATTCCTGTGGGAGTGATAGTATAACCCAGGAATGTAATAACAGAGGTGTGGAAGATGCATTTTTCCAATTTGGCAAAAAGTCGGTGTTGTCTAAGGCGAGAGAGCACCCAACGGACGTGTTTTATATGTTCAATGATGTTAGTAGAGTATATCAGAATGTTGTCCAAATATACAACTACACAGATGTCAAGGAGATCACGAAATATATCGTTTATTAGATATTGGAACGTTGCCGGGGCATTACAGAGCCCGAAAGGCATCACCTTATACTCGTAGAGCCCATATCTTGTTCTGAAGGCGGTGAGCCACTCGTCTCCTTTTCGGATCCTGACGAGATTATAGGCTCCACGTAGGTCTAATTTAGTGTATATGGTGGCTTGACTGAGACGTTCGATGAGTTCGGGAATTAGAGGTAAGGGATAGCGGTTCTTGACAGTCCGTTTATTAAGTTCCCTATAATCAATTATAGGGCGTAGGGAGTTGTCCTTATTTCTGACGAAGAAAATGCCGGCCCCAGCAGGGGAAGAAGAGGGTTGTATAAACCCTTTCCTTAAATTCTCTGAAAGGTAAGTTTTGAGGTGATCTAGTTCAGGCTGTGATAGAGGGTATATGTGCCCGTAAGGAATGGAAGCTCCTGGAAGTAGTTGAATAGGACAGTCGTACGGGCGATGTGGAGGAAGGGACTCTGCTTCCTTTTCACTGAATACATCTTGAAAATCTTGATAGTCAGAAGGAATAATTCTTCCAGTAGGATTTATAGAACAGATCAAGGAGTGATGAAAACAGGTGTTCTTGCAATAATCTGAGAGGAATTCGACTTCGAGGCGATCCCAATGTATGGTGGGTTGATGCGTCTGTAACCATTGTAGACCAAGCACCAGGGGAAACATGGGAGAATTTATCACATCAAAGGATATGAATTCAGTGTGTGCACTTGACGTGGAAACCTTGATGGGAATAGTTTGGTGTGTAATAGGACCGGAACTAATTGTATTACCATCAATAACTCTAATGGACACAGGTCTTGCTTTCAACACAGTGGGTATTTTATTTATAGTGACAAAAACAGAATCAATATAGGAAGAATGTGCCCCAGAGTCGATGATGGCTTCACTGATTTGCTGGTGTAGATCCCACTGTAAGGTAAGAGATAAAGAGCAGTAAGCAACTTGGTTAACATTAGTGGTTAAGCATGTGGTTTTTCTGAAGGACTTACGTTTCTTCTGCCTTTGTAAGATAGGACACTCTCTTACAGTATGTGCATTTGAAGCACAATACATGCAGAGGTTGTTTATGCGTCTGCGATTCCTTTCTTCTGGTTGTAAAGGGCCTCTAGTGAATCCCAAATCCATAGGTTCTGAGGTTTGAGTGACTGTAGGTTTTTGGTAAGTTGAAGAGGGTCTTGTGATAGTATCCATACCTTGTTTTTCTGATTTGCGTTCTCTCAACCTTCTATTAATCTGAATGCTTAGTGTGATTAGTCCTTCCAAGGACCTAGGAAGCTCTATACGAGCGAGTTCATCTTTAAGGGCATCATTTAGACCTAGACGGTACTGATTCCTAAGGGCAATATCGCTCCACTCAGTATCTTTACTGTATTGCTTGAACTCACTTAAATATTCCTCCACCTGCTTTTTCCCTTGTTTAAGAGACCTCATTTTAGTCTCTGCAGTAAGCTGAGTGTTAATATCTTGATAAAGAATTGCCATTTCCTTGAAGAAGTCTTCCAGTGATGTTAAAATAGGATGATCTTGTTCAAAGAATGAGTCAGCCCACTTGCGGGGTTCACCTCGCAGAAAAGAAATGACCGTTAAAACCTTAACTCGTTCAGTTGCGTAGGTTTTAGGTTTTAGACTGAAAAGAAGATAACAAGAGTTTTTGAACTGGGAGAACATAGCCCTGTCTCCATGGAATTTGTCGGGCATAGAGACTTGGGGTTCTGGGGTAGCCTCTGGTGTGGCTGATTTATTCATTGAGTCTTTTATTATATTGTTGAGTGTCTCATTTTGAACTTGTAATTCTCTAAGGCCATGACTTAGCTGATCCACCCTCTGGGAGAGAGTGTAAACAATTTTAGCTAATTCCGCTGGATCCATTTTTATTGGCTTCAGTATTATGTAACGAGCTGGTTGTGGTTGTGGATCTCAACTGTGGGAAATATATGATTGTATGCCTTACTTTAAGATACAATGAGGAAGTTACAATGTATCTGTCTGTATGGCAGTTGAAAGTTACTATTTGATTTAAATTACTGATCAGTATTTCTGAATCAGGTTGCACAGCAGTTGTTAACCAAACGCACCGTGGATGGGATACACTTTTCCTGATAGTCACTGAGCACACAGGAGGAGCGTTAGGTCAGTACAGATGCAGCAGGCTGTTAGTCAATTGAAGTGTGATACACGCTGATAGCTGTGCTGTTTGTGAGAGCTGACAGGCAGATGGGTGGAGCAGGTATTAAGTGCTGTGCTGTAGCGTTACTCACAAAAGTTCAGTCTGAAGTTTATCACGCTACTCCTGAAGCGTGTGAAGAGGAATATGAGGAGGTATCCTGTGAGTGTGGTCCAATGTAAGTTAAGCGTCTGTACAAAGTTATAAAGTTCACAACTTATATCGGATGAGACTGCAGTTGCGGTTTGGAAAACACTTGATCTGCCAGAGGCAATTAAGCAGGAAAATAATGCAGCAGCGGTGTTTGTTAATCCAAATTAGGAAATGTTGAGACTTAGCATATGTCTCTTCCAGTTGCTCAAGTAGGCTCCGTATTAGAAAAGGTTTAAATACCTTCAGATAGTTAGACTTGAACAGAGAGAGGTAAATCCCTGCAGCAGGTCTGTGAAGCTGTATGCTAAACTGGAAACAATACTGAAGCAGGGAGGGAGGCGTGTCCAGGCTTTAAATAACCTTGCTAGGTGTGAGCACAGGTAAAAATTAAAGGGACAGAAAGGAATAAGGAAATCCATGACACCCAGATACTGTATTCCTTTATCATCCAAATGCAAGCCATCTCTCTTAAATAACATAAGGCTAGATTACGAGTTTTGCATTATGAGTGAAAAGGCCTCATAACGCTGCTTTTTCACTACCACTGCTATTACGAGTCTTGCAGGTATAACTGTACCGCACACTTTTTTGGCTGTAACGCAACGTAACTACTGCACCTTTCAAAAATTCCTTTTTCAATGGGACTTCCATAGCGCCGGTTTTACGAGTTTTGCCTAGGAGGCCAAAAAGTGAGTGGTACAGCCTATACCGTCAATATTCGTACCGCCATCTAAAGTCAGTAGTTATGAGTTTTACGTTACAAATCTGTAGCATGCATAAAACACATAACTAAAGTGTTACAAAGTACACTAACACCCATAAACTACTTATTAACCCCTAAACTGAGGCCCTCCCGCATCGCAAACACTAAAATAAAATTATTAACCCCTAATCTGCCGCTCCAGACATCGCCGCCACTATAATAAACATATTAACCACTAAAGCGCCGCACTCTCGCATCGCAAACACTAGTTAAATATTTTTAACCCCTAATTTGCCGCCCCCAACGTCACTATACTAAGGTTATTAACCCCTTACCCTAAACATAAGTCTAACCCTAACACCCCTAACTTTAATATAATTTAAATAAATCTAAATAAAAATTACTATCATTAACTAAATAATTCCTATTTAAAACTAAATACTTACCTGTAAAATAAACCCTAAGCTAGCTACAATATAACTAATAGTTACATTGTAGCTATCTTAGGTTTTATTTTTATTTTACAGGTAAGTTTGTATTTCTTTTAACTAGGTAGACTAGTTAGTAAATAGTTATTAACTATTTACTAGCTACCTAGTAAAAATAAATACAAATTTACCTGTAAAATAAAACTTAAACTGTCTTACACTAACACCACACTACAATTAAATCAATTACATTAATTAAATACAATTAACTAAATTACAACCCCCCCACTAAATTACACAAAATAAAAAGAAATTATAAAATATTTAAACTAATTACACCTAATCTAATAGCCCTATCAAAATAAAAAAGCCCACCCAAAATAAAAAAAACCCTAGCCTAAACTAAACTGCCAATAGCCCTTAAAAGGGCCTTTTGCGGGGCATTGCCCCAAAGAAATCAGCTCTTTTACCTGTAAAAAAAAAATACAAACAACCCCCCAACAGTAAAACCCACCACCCATACAACCAACCCCCCCAAATAAAATCCTATCTAAAAAACCTAAGCTCCCCATTGCCCTTAAGGGCATTTGGATGGGCATTGCCCTTAAAAGGGCATTTAGCTTTTTTTCTTTGCCCAAACCCTAACCTAAAAATAAAAACCACCCAATAAACCCTTAAAAAAACCTAACACTAACCCCCGAAGATCCACTTACAGTTTTTGAAGACCGGACATCCATCCTCATCAAGCCGGGAGAAGTCTTCATCCAAGTGGGCAGAAGTCCTCAACGAAGCCGGGAGAAGTCTTCATCCAAGCGTCAAGAAGTGTTCCTCCAGACGGGCAGAAGTCTTCATCCAGACATCCGGCGCGGAGCATCCTCTTCTGTTGATGGCTACTGAAGAATGAAGGTTTCTTCATTTATACCAGGGGCTCATATAGTGCATTCCCCTACCTGCACAGAGGGTCTGACTATATTTCCAGATACCTTTTTCAGTGTGTTCCAGGGTCTTACACATAGTGCACCCTCCACCTGTGCATATTGATCAAACATACTCCTAGATGCCTTCCCCAGTTTGTACCAGGGGCTCAAACACACAGGACACCACCTACCTGTGCAGAGGGTCTGACCATTCTCCTAGATACCTCCCACAGTGTGTACCAGTGCACACTGTGCATGCATACAGTGCACCCCCTACCTGGGTAGAATGTCTAAACATACTCCCATCGGCCTTCCCCATTATGTACCAGGGGGTCAAACACACACTGCACCACCTACCTGTGCAGAGGGTCTTACCATACTCCAGAAAACCTTCCAGAGTGTGTACCAGGGGTGTACAGTGACCCCATTCCTTTGCATAGTGTCTAAAAATACTCCTAGCTGCCTTCCCCAGTGAGTACCAGGGGCTTAAACACACAGCGAATTTCCTTCCCC
Organism: Bombina bombina; assembly: GCF_027579735.1. Taxonomy (NCBI): domain Eukaryota; kingdom Metazoa; phylum Chordata; class Amphibia; order Anura; family Bombinatoridae; genus Bombina; species Bombina bombina. Next base: position 449,515,137 of record NC_069502.1, read on the forward strand.
GGAGGAGACTCCTACCATACATCCAGCTGCCTTCCTCAGTGAGTACCAGGGGCTTAAACCACAGCGAATTTCCTCCCCGTGCAGAGAGTCTGACCATAATCCCAGTTGCCTTCCCCAGTGTGTACCAGGGACTCAAACACACAGAGCATTTCCTACCCATGAAGATAGTCTGACCATACTGCCAGATGCCTTCCCATTGTGTACCAGGGGCTCATACACACAGGGCATCACCTACCTATCCAGAGGATCTAATCATAATCCCAGTAGCTTTTCCCAGTGTGTACCATGGGTTCATACATACAGTGCACCCCCACCTATACAGAGGGTCAGACCATACTCCCAGTTCCCTTTACCATTGTTTAGTAGGGTCTCATACAAACAGTGCACCCCCTTCCTGTGCAGAGCGTCTAAACATAATCCCAATTGCTTTTCCAGTGTGTACCAGGGGCTCATAAATACAGTACACCCCCTACCTGTGCATATGGTTTGACCATACTCCCAGCTGCCTTCTTAGTGAGTACCAGGGGCTGATAAATACAGTACATCCTAATCCCCTACCTGTGCATAGGGTTTGACCATACTCCCAGCTGCCTTCTCAGTGAGTACCAGGGGCTGATAAATATAGTGCACCCCCTACCTGTGCATAGGGTTTGACCATACTCCCAGCTGCCTTCTCAGTGAGTACCAGGGGCTCATAAATACAGTACACCCCCTACCTGTGCATAGGGTTTGACCATACTGCCAGCTGCCTTCCCCAGTGTGTATCAGGGGCTCATACACACAGTGCATCCCCCCTACCTGCACAGAGGGTCTGATAAATACAGTGCACATCCTACCTGTGCATAGGGTATGACCATACTCCCAGCTGCCTTCTCAGTGAGTACTAGGGGCTGATAAATACAGTGCACCCCCTACCTGTGCATAGGGTTTGACCATACTGCCAGCTGCCTTCTCAGTGAGTACTAGGGGCTGATAAATACAGTGCACCCACTATACTCCCAGCTGCCTTCTCAGTGAGTACTATGGGCTGATAAATACAGTGCACCCCCTACCTGTGCATAGGGTTTGACCATACTCCCAGCTGCCTTCTCAGTGAGTACTAGAGGCTGATAAATACAGTGCACCCCCTACCTGTGCATAGGGTTTGACCATACTCCCAGCTGCCTTCCCCATTGTGTATCAGGGGCGCATACACACAGTCACCCCCCCCCTACATGTGCAGAAAATCTGACCGTACTCTCATTACATTCCGCAGTGTGTGCCAGGGGCATAAATCACACGTTCTATTTTGTTTGAGCATGTCATTTTTGCATTACTCATCTAAGATAATTATGTGTTTAACCCTTACAAAAGGGGTAAAATGTGTAATAAATGTCCCACTAGGTAGCTGCAAGCATTGCAAATCCTGAGCAGAACACAGCCAGTGAGCCAATCAGAAGCAGCAGTTGCACAACCTGCCAATCAATAGCCATATTCTGCTCCGAAGCTGCAAGGCTTATGGAATCAGATCATGTCGCTTTTGCATTAGAATGTCATTTTAAAGGGACATTCCAGCCTAAATTGGAATCCACATGGATGCATTTCAGTTCTGAAAAGAAGCATTTTTTAGTATATATTTATTATCAAAAACGTTTCTAATAAAAGCTATACCTGTTTCAAAAGTGTATTTAAGTCTGTACCGTGCACCAGCATTTTTAAAACAGCACTTGCTCAGAGAGCCTACGGTGCTTGTACCATCTGGTAATGACTCAATTTGTTAATGGCTAACATTATACAAGCCCCACTGGTGCTCTGAGAAGCTGTATTATTTAAGATGCTGGTGCACTTAGAATATCTAGCTATGCTTCACATGCACGTGCAAAGATAAATGTTAACATTAAAACAGTGAAAACTTTTACTAGAAGCATTTTTGCCAATACATGTATATTACAATGCAAATATGTTTATTTTCAAAGATGTAGTTCATCTTTGTGCATTTCAATTTTGACTGGAATGTCTCTTTAAAGGGACAGTCTAGACCTAGTACTTATTCTTTTTTACTTACTGTTACATACCAGACAAGCATCTTGCTATGGGTTCCACATCTATAAGCTTGTAAGAAGTACATGAAACTTTCAGATAATAATTGTTTGTTAGCAGCTGAAAATGGCCACTAAGCTCCGCCCACAGCTTTCTTCTTGTCCAGTTAGCTTTTTTGTTGTATTACAGTTTAGCAGTGCACGTTAAATATTTGTCAGCATTTCCAATTGCACATGGGCATTTTTTTTACCTCCGCCAGAAATGCAGGGGACATTTATTGTAAGCATTCTGTTTGCTTTTTAATTGTGATTTTTTTCTAATGTGAGTGAATAGTATATTATAGATAATGTTAATAATCTCAATGGTAAGAAAATTTCTTTCCTTCAATTATTGATTTATGTTATTGTTAATAAAGTCTTATAAAGTTTAGTTCCTCATTTCTTATGAATAATTATAAAACAGTTGTCCTGATCTCTGGTCTGTGCAGGGAAAAGGTCAGCACCTCCCCCTCCTATAGGGCCAGATTACAAGTGGAGTGCAAAATATTGCTTTCGCTAAATCAATATTAGCGCTCCACTTTGTAATACTAGCGCACGCAAATGTGTTCGCATTGCATGAAAGCTTTGTGCTCATGAGAGCGTGCTTTTATAGGCTACAATGGGAGCCTCGTTCTGATACCGTCATACACGGCACAGAACCCAAGCGCAGTGAAGGGGCTAAGTCGTGCAGCAATGTGAAGTAAATTTAAATATATATGTATATGCTTAGATACATATATATTTATGAGTTAATATGTGTATATACACATAACACATTAATATATATGTGTATATAATCATATAAATATTTACAGGGAATATACAGTTTCCATAGACCACAATGTAAAGGCACTTTTCAGTGCCATCTTTTTTCAAACACCTGCCACGTTTAACCCATAAAAAATGCTCTGTGCAGTAGTTTTTTATAAAAAAAGCTCAATTTTTAATTTTTTTTGGTGGGCAATTTTCTGAACGCTAATGGGTACAGCAAGATTGCGGTAGCAATAACCAGCCACTTGCAATGGATGGTTATTTATCGCGCGCCCATATACGGGCACGCAATAAATTAGCGCTCCACTTGTAATCTAGCCCATAGTTTATAGTTGTGCCTGCTGTAGCAATTTGATTTTGCTCTGTGCGTTTAGCTATCTATTACATGAGCAGTGCTGCAGTGCTGATATATTAAGCGGACCACTTGTAGGAAGAGAGTTTGTAAATAATGTTAACACAGTATGCAGTTATACACTATGGCATATAGGGTACTGCTGCTAAGTCTGAGGCCTACCTTAAATGCAGAAAGAGTTGAAGTCTGCACGCCTCTGAAGAACGCACCCAGGCACTACCAAGTAGAATCCACTGACTGCTTCATGTGTCCTCATAGTGCTACCTGCGCTGTACATCTTCACAATTGACGTGCTGTGCTGAATCTCAGATCCAAATACATACACACTGGAGGATTTTATACACACAAACACACACCACCTGGCTGTGACACACACATGCACACTGGCTGGCTGTGAAACATACATACACTGGCTGTGGCACACACACACACACACACACAGTATCACACACACACAGTATCACACACAGTGTCACACATACACACAGTGTCACAGACACAGTGTCACACATACACTCACACAGTGTCACAGTCACACATAGTGTTTTACACACACACACAGTGTCACACACACACAGTGTCATACACTCCCTCACACATACACACACTGTCACTCACACATACAGTGTCACACACACACAGTGTCACACACTCTCTCACACATACACACACTGTCACTCACACTTACAGTGTCACACACACACAGTGTCACAGTCATACATAGTGTCTCACACACATCAGGGCATATTTAACAATATGCGAGCGGACATGATACAAAGTAGCGCATCATGTCTGCTGCACATCGCTGCCTATTGATAAATGCAGACAGCATACGCTGTTGGCATTTATCATTGGACCAGCAGTTCTTGTGAACTGCTGGTGCAATGCTGCCCCCTGCAGATTTGCAACCAATCAGCCGCTAGCACGGGTGTCAATCAGCCCGATCGTATTTGATCGGGTTGATTTCTGTCCGCGGCCTCAGAGCAGGCAGACAAGTCATTAGACCGCTGCTTAATAAATTCTGTTTCTGGCGAGCCTGAAGGCTTGCCGGAAACAAGGGACATCAAGCTCCATACTGAGCTTGATAAATCGACCCCAATGTCCCATTAGGTGCCAAAAACCTACATATACACAGACCCAAATTGGAAACAAAAGGAGACAGAGCGCACGCCACTCTAAGAGTAAAACTGAGTTTAATAACACATATAAGCGCATAGATAAAACACACGTACAATGTGTATAATAAGATAAGCAATGTACAGTATATATCACATATATATCACCACTTCCTGCTCGTGCCATAGGTGGTAGAGAGAGTGTTCCGACCTGGCCTGTGTATATTTCCAAACGCTTCCGGATCGTTGTTAGAGCTGAAGGACTGGAAGTTGCTTCACACCGACCTGGCGTCTGAGGGAGTGTAAGAAAGACTGGCTGGTTGATTCCTCTACGTGGGATCAAACCCAACTTTTTCAAGAGATAGTGCAGTCTGTATTCGAATTAGAACATCCGGGCTATAAATGCCTCCTAATGAATGAATGTCTTAATCAGTCTGATGAAAGCAGTTTCGTGTCATGCAAATACAATGCATAGAAAGTAAGTATCCATCTTTGGTTAACATTTAAAACAATAGTGTCAAAGCCAAATGTTACAATATCATGAATACCAATGAAGTTGCATTTAAAACAGTTTAAAATACAAATAACAATAAAATAATACCATATTCAAATGTCTATACATATTGACCTAAGCTCCAAATATAAAATGTAAATAAAATCAAATCAGATATGTATATCACTCTAGCTAATTAAGGGGTGGCAGGATCTTAAAGGGACATAACCTAACAAGAAACTACATGTATGCTAATAATGATATATTTGCTCTTATTGTAAGAATACATTAATAGGTTTATTAAAAGATATTCAGTTGTAATAGAAGGGTGAAAAAAACTTTTCCATAACTGACCTGATCCTACTATCATAACTAATTACATAAACGCCTGCAGGTCCAAATCTATATTTAGACCTTTAGGACTCTCAATGTTGAGTGTCTGCAATTCGTGGATCCAAAAAGTCTCACGTTCTTTGAACTATTTGATGGAATCCAATCAATAACAAATATTGCCTAAGCCTTTGGCATTGGCACCATGGTGAAACCCATAGTATGTCAGAACATCATAAGTTTCACCATGGTGCCAATGCCAAGGGCTTAGGCATTATGGTTATTGATTGGATTCCACCGAATAGTTCAAAGAACAGGTTGAGAAGCCTGCATCAATGTGAGACTTTTTGGATCCACGAATTGCAGACACTCAATATTGAGAGTCCTAAAGGTCTAAATATAGATTTGGACCTGCAAGCGTTTATGTAATTAGTTATTATAGTAGGGTCAGGTCAGTTATGGAAAAGTTTTTTTCACTCTTCTATTACAACTGAATATCTTTTAATAAAGAGGAACCTGTGGGTACAGAAAACAGAGGCGCCTCATGGAACATAATCGTCTTGCACAAAGGAGGAAACAGAGCAATCAAAGCAGCCCACAGAGGGGGGTACTCACAAGGAAAGCGGCACAAATGTGTGCCTCACAGCGCAGGATGGGACCTTATGTCACCCGACAGACGATACCAAGGAACCTGCACGTGGGAACCGGTGACCAATTAGCGAAGACCCAGGACAACGTCCCAATGGGAGCCGTCTGTTGCTACTGACAGAAGAGCTGTATCGTCCTCTTCTGTCAGTAGCAACAGACGGCTCCCATTGGGATGTTTGTCCTGGGTCATCGCTAATTGGTCACCGGTTCCCACGTGCAGGTTCCTGTGGTATCATCTGTCAGGCGACATAAGGTCCTGTCCTGCGCTGTGAGGCACACGTTTGTGCCGCTTTCCTTGTGAGTACCCCCCTCTGTGGGCTGCTTTGATTGCTCTGTTTCCTCCTTTGTGCAAGACGATATTGTTCCATGAGGCAACTCTGTTTTCTGTACCCACAGGTTCCTCTCTCCGTATCCGTTTTCAAGAGTGCTGCCTGATTGGATGTGCCATCCGCTGCTTCTGGACTATTATCCATTTGCGCACTTCTATTAGAGACTCTTTGCTCTAATTTATTTATCTTTTAATAAACCTATTTATGTATTCTTACAATAAGACCAAATATATCATTATTAACATACATGTAGTTTCTTGTTAGGTTATATCCCTTTAAGATCCAGCCACCCCCTAATTAGCTAGAGTGATATACATATCTGATTTTATTTTATTTACATTTTATATTTGGAGCTTAGGTCAATATGTATAGACATTTGAATATGGTATTATTTTATTGTTATTTGTATTTTAAACTGCTTTACATGCAACTTCATGGGTATTCATGATATTGTAACATTTGGCTTTGACACTTCTCCTGTTTTGTTTTAAGTGTTAACCAAAGATGGATACTTACTTTCTATGCATTGTATTTGCATGACACGTCACTGCTTTCATCAGACTGATTAAAACATTCATTCGTTAGGAGGCATTTATAGCCCGGATGTTCTAATTCGAATACAGACTGCACTATCTCTTGAAAAAGTTGGGTTGGAACCCGAGGAAACGTGTAGAGCACGGGTGTCAAACAAAAGGCCCGCGGGCCGAATCCGGCCCACCAGACCTCGTCATGTGGCCCGTGTAGCCGCCGGCGGCCACCAGCCTTCACATACATATTTAACTTATGGAAAACTTCTGGCTGGTAGGAAGTGACTGAGTGAGAACAAGACACTGACCTCCTGCTCCTTCATCACTTCCTCCCAGCTTCCCTATGTACCTGCACGCACGGGAAAAGGGCTAGCAGCAGAGACCAGAGAGGCAGCAGCAGGCACACAGCGAGGCTGGTAAGGAAAACATGTTTTTTTTAAATAATATGTCAGCAGGACAATTCTAAGTAAACAGCCGTTCTGAAGCTCTGTCTCTGCAGATTGTCTTATTGTGCTCTCAGTCTTCCACAGGTAATAAATCAAATCTTTATCTCGGGAGTCTGCTCCTACACTTGTACTGTCTGTGACTGATTTGTAGTCTGCACAGATTTTATTAACCTTATCCCTGCCTGTTATGCTTGCATGCATGGGAAAACATATTCACACTGCATTATCATTAGTTTATTGCCCACCTAAATCAGAGCAGTAATAAAGTTTTTGTGTGTGTGTAAATGTGTGAATGTATGTTTGTGTGTGTAAGTATGTGTGTGTAAATATGTGTATGTGTGTTTGTGTGTAAATGTGTGTTTGTGTGTAAATGTGTGAATGTATGTTTGTGTGTAAATGTGTGAATGTATGTTTGTGTGTAAATGTTTGTGTGTGTGTGTAAATGTGTGAATGTATGTTTGTGTGTGTATCTGTGAATTTATATGTCTGTGTGTGTAAATATGTGTGTTTGTGTGTAAAGGTATGTTTGTGTGTGAAAATATGTGTATGTGTGTGTAAATGTGTGTGTGTGTGTTAATGTGACAGTGTGAATGTATGTTTTTTGTGTGTGTGTGTAAATGTGTGAATGTATGTTTCTGTGTGTGTGCGTACATATGTGTGTGAATGTGAAAAAGTTGTGAACTTTAACAACATTAGAAATAATTGTTCCTTCCTTGTGTCCTAATCTTAAAAAAGTCACATTATACCATGACCAAAAATTATTGTGGCTGAAAAACAGCCTAAAAACAAAGGGGGTGGGGGGTTGGGGGGGGGGGCAGCAGGCCCTTTGAGGGTGACCAAACTGCTGATGCGGCCCCCAATGAATTTGAGTTTGACACCCCTTGTGTAGAGGAATCAACCAGCCAGTCTTTCTTACACTCCCTCAGACGCCAGGTTGGTGTAAAGCAACTTCCAGTCCTTCAGCTCCAATAATGATCCGAAAGCGTTTGGAACTATACACAGGACAGGTCGAAAAACTCTCTCTACCACCTACGGCACGAGCAGGAAGTGGTGATATATATGTGATATATACATTGCTTATCTTATTATACACATTGTACGTGTGTTTTTATCTATGCGCTTATATGTGTTATTAAACTCAGTTTTACTCTTAGAGTGGCGTGCGCTCTGTCTCCTTTTGCTTCCAATCTCTCTAGCCCTTGGGATCTGAGCCACAGTGTTCCCAGTGTTTTGGAGCAACAGCCACCCTTCAGTTACCATTTGCCTTAAAGGATTTATCTTTCGCTTGTGAACTCTATGGCATAATTAAGGTTGTATGTTAGACCTATTTTAATATCTGATATACCTTTCATCTCTTGAATTTGTCCTATTGTATCTATGTTTGTCTAATTATTTGTTGTATCTATTTCCTATTTTTTACCTAATTTATGCATATGTATTTTTGTATATATCGCTCAGGAATTTTCTTTTGAGAGAAGCGCAGCCTCTATTTCTTTTTTGCTTTACACAGACCCAAATACTGTGTATCACAACAAAGACAACAGGGATTTCTAGGTACCTACAAGTCACGCACTGAGCTAAATGGTAAAGAGGAGTAAGATTGGATATTGAGGTTCGGGTCCAGTTAAAACAGCAGTGAGAACACTTGCGCTTAAAAAGTTTTATTCCGACAAATGTAATCAGTATTGTAATAGTTATTAGATCTAAGTTATTACAGGTTTTATATACGACCCACATACTACTGCAGGATGTGTATACATATCTGATATTTACACGAAGAGGTGGTGGGAAAGTGTTTGCACCAAACCTACTGGTATACACACAGGAATCACACAGTGTCACACACTCTCTCACACATACACACACTGTCACTCACACATACAGTGTCACACACACAGTCACACACATACACACAGTGTCACAGTCATACATAGTGTCTCACACACATCAGGGCATATTTAACAATGTTCGAGCGGACATGATACAAAGTAGCGTATCATGTCCGCTGCACATCGCTGCCTATCGATAAATGCAGACAGCATTCGCTGTCGGCATTTATCATTGCACCAGCAGTTCTAACCTGCACCAGCAAGTTATGGAGCAGCGGTCTTTAGAAGGCTCGCCGGAGACAAGGGGCCTCAAGCTCTATACGGAGCTTGATAAATATGCGCCATAGTGTCACTGTCTATCACACAGTGTCTCTCACACATTCACAGTGTCACACACACACACACACATCACACAGACACATTTTTGTTCTGCTTAAAGAGTCCCTACTTTAGCTGCAATAAAATACACACAGAAGCTGCAGTTTCTGTTTATTTGTTAGCTATATTCATAAGTTCAAAATAAAGCAGTATTCCACTCAAGAAAACAAAAATGACAGACTCTGAAGCACTCCTGAAAGCTTAACACCCAGTGTGAAATAGATCACTTCACACACATACCGGCAAAGCAGTGAGCTGAGTGCTGCTTCTCTTCTACGTCTGATTACGGAGAGGTTATAAAGGAACAGGACAGAACTGGACTGAGAGATCCATGCTTGTTTGTTTATTCCTGTGCGCAGAAAGAGAGAGAGCGCTGTGTGCTACTGTGGGAAATATAGTTCCCCTACACCATCATAGAGAAAGTTTGAGCTGCATTTTACTATAGTAAAAAATGAGCCAGCAGACTAAAAGTAGATGAGACACTATGGGCTCCATGTACGAAGCAGCGAAAGCTGCTCCGGAGCCTTTGCGGGGCAGGTTTGCATATGCGAGCCTGCTTCCCGCAATGTAAGAAGCAGCGGTCATTAGACCGCTGCTTCCTACAGCCTACGCCACCTCTTAGGTGGCGAAGCAAAATCACAGAGAGCACGCTCGCTCTCGGTGATTGACAGCCCCTTTAGTCGCGTGATTGGTTGCGTGATTGGTTGTGTGTAATGGTACATACGGGCAAGCGGATCAATAGATCCGCTGCCCGTGTGTAGCGGAGGCGGGCGGACAGCTTCGCGAGTTAAGAAGCTGTCCGCCCGCCTCTTAGTACATGGCGCCCTATGACAGCTCAAACTCTCTATGACAGCAAGATGTGCACACACCCGCATAGATTACAAGCAGCAGTGTCCCACAGCTCTCACAAAACATGACTCCACATCGCTATACAAAAGTATACTTACACTCATGATAGAACCATCTAATAAAAATTACTAAAAAAACATGTTGCACAAAAAAGCTATAAGGGCTCAAAAATTTGAAAAAAATAGCAGACAAAGAAAGGGCTTTAACATAGAGATACATACATATAGATATCTAAAGAGTTATATGTATATATATATATATAAAAGTGTGTACGAATGTATTTATATGTATATATGTATTTACAAAAATATAGACATATATATTTAAGTGCATAGGAGCCCTTTAAAGTTAAGTAGATTAAAACATGTAAAAGCATATTTATGCAATATTCATGTTTTAATAAAGTGTTATGCTGTATATTTACTGTAAATATTTCACATTCCAATGTTCTGCATATAGCAGAATATGTTCTATGTATTTATAAATAGATATTGCTATATACAGGGAGTGCAGAATTATTAGGCAAGTTGTATTTTTGAGGATTAATTTTATTATTGAACAACAACCATGTTCTCAATGAACCCAAAAAACTCATTAATATCAAAGCTGAATAGTTTTGGAAGTAGTTTTTAGTTTGTTTTTAGTTATAGCTATTTTAGGGCGATATCTGTGTGTGCAGGTGACTATTACTGTGCATAATTATTAGGCAACTTAACAAAAAACAAATATATACCCATTTCAATTATTTATTTTTACCAGTGAAACCAATATAACATCTCAACATTCACAAATATACATTTCTGACATTCAAAAACAAAACAAAAACAAATCAGTGACCAATATAGCCACCTTTCTTTGCAAGGACACTCAAAAGCCTGCCCTCCTTGTAAATCTCACATTTGATGATGGACCACAGGTTCTCAATGGGGTTCAGATCAGGTGAACAAGGAGGCCATGTCATTAGATTTTCTTCTTTTATACCCTTTCTTGCCAGCCACGCTGTGGAGTACTTGGACGCGTGTGATGGAGCATTGTCCTGCATGAAAATCATGTTTTTCTTGAAGGATGCAGACTTCTTCCTGTACTACAGCTTGAAGAAGGTGTCTTCCAGAAACTGGCAGTAGGACTAGGAGTTGAGCTTGACTCCATCCTCAACCCGAAAAGGCCCCACAAGCTCATCTTTGATAATACCAGCCCAAACCAGTACTCCATCTCCACCTTGCTGGCGTCTGAGTCGGACTGGAGCTCTCTGCCCTTTACCAATCCAGCCACGGGCCCATCCATCTGGCCCATCAAGACTCACTCTCATTTCATCAGTCCATAAAACCTTAGAAAAATCAGTCTTGAGATATTTCTTGGCCCAGTCTTGACGTTTCAGCTTGTGTGTCTTGTTCAGTGGTGGTCGTCTTTCAGCCTTTCTTACCTTGGCCATGTCTCTGAGTATTGCACACCTTGTGCTTTTGGGCACTCCAGTGATGTTGCAGCTCTGAAATATGGCCAAACTGGTGGCAAGTGGCATCTTAGCAGCTGCACGCTTGACTTTTCTCAGTTCATGGGCAGTTATTTTGCGCCTTGGTTTTTCCACATGCTTCTTGCGATCCTGTTGACTATTTTGAATGAAACGCTTGATTGTTCGATGATCACGCTTCAGAAGCTTTGCAATTTTAAGAGTGCTGCATCCCTCTGCAAGATATCTCACTATTTTTTACTTTTCTGAGCCTGTCAAGTCCTTCTTTTGACCCATTTTGCCAAAGGAAAGGAAGTTGCCTAATAATTATGCACACCTGATATAGGGTGTTGATGTCATTAGACCACACCCCTTCTCATTACAGAGCTGCACATCACCTAATATGCTTAATTGGTAGTAGGCTTTCGAGCCTATACAGCTTGGAGTAAGACAACATGCATAAAGAGGATGATGTGGTCAAAATACTCATTTGCCTAATAATTCTGCACTCCCTGTATACCTATACAGGTAATATATACCTATATATAATCATCTAAATAAAAATAGGTATAAATATATATTTGTGCAAACCATCATATATATTTAGAAATATATATTTCTAAATAAATGGAGCATATTTTGCTATGCAAAGAACTTTGGAATGTGAAATATTCATATTTTCATGTCAGGTTAGAACACGAGACTATGCGATCGAATTTACGTTATAGTGTGCTCAATATTGCAAGTTTGGCTTTTTAAGCTCGCCGGGTTATTGCTCGGATGAAAACAGTTTACTTTCAACTTGTAATACGAGCGCAACACGACGCATGCAAAAATCTTACTTCTTGCGGAGTTAACGTTCGAGCGGGAGTGTTAAATAGCACTCCATTTGTAATCTGGCCCTAGATGGGACACTTTGCATGGCTCTTCTATCATCTGTCTGTCTGTCTATCTATTTATCTATCTCACTATCTATCTATTATCTATCTATCAATTTATCTCACTATCTATCTATTTATTTATTTATTTATCTATCTATCTATCATCTATCTATCATCTATCTATTATTATTATTAGCTGTCCGTCTATCAATCTATCTATCTATCATCTCACTATCTATCTATCTATCTATCTATCTATCTATCTATCTATCTATCTATCTATCTATGTATCTATCATCTATCTATTATTATTATCGGTTATTTGTAGAGCGCCAACAGATTCCGCAGCACTATAAACAAAGGCAGAGTACAACAAAACAATTATATGGATTAAATGGGTAGAGGGCCCTGCCAAGAGTTGCACTTTTGTAGTCAACTCTTAAGAAGGTGATCTACAAACAGCTGGACTCTTAGGCTTACATGCTAAGAGGGTTCAGGGGATAGCGATGGAGGAGAGGAACTGGTATAAAGAAAGGTTAGCGTAGGTTGTTTGCATCCCTGAACAGTAGAGTCTTTAGGGAGTGTTTGAAGCTTTCAAAACTAGGGGAGAGTCTTGTGGAGCGAGGCAGAGAGTTCCACAAGATGAGAGCCAGTCTGGAGAAGTCCTGTAAATGGCAGTGTGATGAGGTGACAAGAGAGGAGGAGAGTAGAAGGTCATGAGCAGAGCAAAGGAGATGGGAGGGAGAGTATCTGGAGACAAGGTCTGAGATATAGGGGGGAGCAGTGCAGTTGAGAGCTTTGTATGTCAGAGTGAGAATTTTGTGTTTGATCCTAGAGGCAAGAGGAAGCCAGTGAAGGGATTGGCAGAGAGGTGCAGAAGAGGAAGTGCGATGTGTAAGGAAGATGAGCCTGGCAGAGGCATTCATTATGGATTGTAAAGGAGCTAGGCGGCAGGTGGGGAGACCAGAGAGGACAGAATTGCAGTAATCGAGGCAGGAAAGGATGAGAGAGTGGATTAAAATCTTAGTTGTGTCTTGTGTAAGGAATTGTCTAATTTTAGAGATGTTTTTAAGGTGGAAGCGGCAGGCTTTAGCCAAGGACTGAATGTGAGGAGTGAAAGAAAGATCTGAGTCAAATTTGACCCCAATTAGACATCGGGCATGCGGGGTAGGGGTAATGATGGAGTTGTTGACAGTTATAGAGAGATTGGTGGTGGAGATTATGGAAGAAGGGGGGGAAATAAGGAGCTCAGTTTTGGAGAAATTTAGCTTGAGGTAGTGAGAGGACATCCAGGAAGAGATGTGAGAAAGACAGTTAGTGACACGGGTTAGCAAGGAAGGAGATAGGTCTGGTGCAGATAAGTAGATTTGGGTGTCGTCAGCATACAAATGATATTGGAAACTGTGGGACTTTATTAGGGAACCTAGTGATGATGTGTAGATTGAGAAGAGAAGGGGACCGAGGACAGAGCATTGGGGTACTCCAACAGAAAGTGGTGACGGGGCCCAGGAGGCCCCAGAGAAGGCTACACTAAAGGTAGGGTTTGACAGGTAGGAAGAGAGCCACGAGAGGGCTGTGTCACAGATGCCGAAGGATTGGAGGTTTTGGAGCAAAAGAGAGTGGTCAACAGTGTCAAAGGCTGCAGACAGATCAAGGAGGATAAGCAGAGAAAAGTGGTCTTTTGATTTTGCTGTAAGTAGGTCATTGGTAATCTTAACAATTGCTGTCTCTGTGGAGTGATGGGGACGAAACCCAGATTGCAGTGGGTCAAGGAGGGAGTTTGATGTAAGGAAATAGGATAGGCATGCATATACTAGTTTTTCAAAAAGCTTTGAGGCAAAAGGGAGGAGGGAAATAGGGCGGTAGTTGGATGGGGAGGTAGCATCAAGGGAAGGGAATTTTGAGGATTGGTGTAACTAGTGCATGTTTCAGAGATGAGGGAAATATACCGGTGCTGAGGGAGAGGTTGAAAATGTGTGTGAGTATAGGGGTAATGGTAGCAGAGAGGGAGGAGAGTAGCTGTGAGGGGATAGGGTCAAGGGGACAGGTAGTGAGGTGAGAGCGCAGTATAAGTGCCAAAACATTTTCCTCAGTAACAGGGGAGAATTTGCTAAGTTTAAGGTTATGTGGGTTGTGGTTGATTGAAAGGATTTGAGGGGGTGAGAGAATGGAATTATGTTGAGAGCTGATTTTGTTTCTGATAGAGTCGATTTTGTAAATGAAGTGGCTGGCAAAGTCTTGAGCTTACAGAGAAGTTGTATTAGGAGGTGGGCGAGGGGGGAGAAGAGTATTGAAAGTGGAGAACAGACGTTTTGGGTTTGAAGAAAGATTAGAGATAAGAGTAGAGAAGTAGTGTTGCTTATGGAGATTAATGGTAGAATAGTAGGAGTTCAAGATGAATTTGTAATGAAGAAAATCAGATGAACTCCAAGATTTTCTCCAGTGCCGCTCAGCAGTACGGAAACATCTGCGTAGGTACTGTGTCAGAGGAGTATGCCAAGGCTGAGGATGAGTGTGTGATTTCCGAGCTATGGTAAGAGGGGCCAGATTGTCAAGGACAGATGTAAGGGTGGAATTATAGTGGCAGATAGATTGGTCAGGGCAGGAAAAGGAGGAGAAGATGAGAGGAGAGGTTCAAGGGAATTAGCAAGCTGTTGCAGATCTAATGACATAATGCTTCTGTGAAGCTTGGTGTGAGGAGTAGAAGGAGGGAGAGTTGTAGGGAAGCATTATATGGTGCAAGCAAGGAGATGGTGGTCAGAAAGAGGAAAAGGGGAGTTTGTGAAGTTTGAGAAAGTGCATCAATAGCTAAAGATCAGGTCAATGGAGTGACTGTCTGTGTGAGTGGGAGAATCAGTCCATTGTGACAAACCGAAAGAGGAAGTGAGTTGCAGAAGTTGTTTTGCAGATGAGGCAGTGGGATTGTCAAGAGGGATGTTGAAGTCACCAAGAATGAGGGCAGGGGTGTCTGAAGAAAGGAAATAAGGTAGCCAGGCAGCCAAGTGATCTAGAAATTGAGTTGAGGAGCCAGGGGGTCGGTATATGACTGCAACACGTATAGAGAGAAGAGAGAATAAGCAAATCATGTGGGTTTCGAATGAGGAAAATGTGAGGGAAGAGATGGGTTGTACTTGTTGAAAGGTGCAATGAGAGGAAAGTAAAATACCTACACCACCTCCTTGTCTATTACCAGACCTAGGAGTGTGGCTGAAGTGGAGACCCCCATGTGACAGAGCAGCAGTGGATGCTGTGTCTAGGGGAGAGAGCCAGGTTTCTGTTAGGGCCAGAAGGTTGAGGGAGCGAGAGATAAAGAGGTCATGTATAGAAGTGAGCTTGTTGCAAACAGAGCGAGAGTTCCAGAGTGCACAAGTGAAAGTGGTAGTGGATTTTGATGCAAGAGCAATGTGAGTAAGGTTGACAGAGTTTTGTTTTCTGAGTCTATGGGACGGTACATATGGATGTGCACGGCTAGGCAGTTGTTGGGGACCAGGATTAGGGGAGATGTCACCAGCAGTTAGTAAAAGCAAGAGGGAGAGTGACATGAGATGAGATACATATTTGCAGGAATGAGAAAGTTCATGAGTACAAAAGTAGGGTGAGTTTAAGAAAGATGGGCTAATGAACAGCGCAGGTGGAGAGGGAGAAGGAGTAATTGAATAATGTATTTTGTTATAGAGACAAGAGGCAGCAAAAAGGAATGAGAATATATTGAGCATTTTTACAAAAGTGGGAACCAATTAATCACATAAGACACAGTATTACAGTAGCAGTTGCATAAGGAAACAATGAGGTACATAAAACATAATATTACAGAAGTACTTGCCTTGTGTCTTGCCCAATCCTTGTTGAATTCTTGTATAATTCTACTGTTAATGCCTCACTTATAAAATGTTCACTTTGAAAATGTGAACATATGCTATTGTTACAATGTACACTGCCCAGGCAATGAACCCTTGTGCAATGCACCTCCCAAACTAGTGTGAAATATATGCATGGAGGGCAGTCAGCTGAGTCCACTAAATTTAGTTGATTGCTAATCAAAGACAATTTGAAAGGCCAATTGGAAAGTTAGATTCTGGTTTGAAAAAACTAAAAATGTAGAGCCCCTAAAAAATATAGCAAAAAGCTACCTCAAAAAAGTGCTACCCCAAACACTTCAACAAAATGATTAATACAAGTTAACAAATAAGAGGAGCGCTAAATAAAAGCAGCTATAGAGATCAAAACAAGAATTAATTAAATATACATATATATATATATATATATATATATATAATCAAACTAAAAAAAACGTAACAAATATTTTTTTTAAAAAAACCAGTAATTTATTACAAATGTCTACTACCACCGGTGGTTAAAAGTTATGCATATAACATGCTAAAAACTAAGAGCAGAAATAAACATATACTGCTTAGAACCTGGTTTCTCAACAGCCGGGCTGTGGCCCAGTACCGGGCCGTGATAGCCCTGCTGGTGGGCCCTGACCTGTCATGCCCCCACTGCACACTCTTACCCCACTCACACAAGGGGCAGACAGAGACCAATCAAGGCCCCAGGAAAACTGTCTCACTGACCCAAATGTATTCAAATTTATGCAAATGAACATGGTAGCCTCCCTGCCCTAACCCCAACAGGCCCATCAACCTCCACAGCCAGGACCCCCAACATTAAGGGCTAAAGAAAGGGCCCCCAACCTTCAGGGCCAGACCTCACACTCCATGTCCCTCACAGCGACAGACCCTCGGCAGGACCCCCACACTCCAGGGCCCCCACTAAACCCACATGGAACTGCTTAGTTACTGATAGGGCAAATCCCTGCTGCTTACTATATATATATATATATATATATATATATATATATATATATATATATATATATATATATATATAAAAACTACCGGGCCCTGGACATGTCCAGCTAAAACACTGTTGCAAATATAAACAATAGTAGCAAACACTATAGAATGCTGTATAAAGTGCAAGTTGCAGTGCAATTGATACTTTTGTGGCCGTTAGTTAAAAAGGTTTAAAAACCAAGTTTAAATGTCCAGCAAAAAGGAGGTTCTTTTTAAGAAGCTTGTCCCATACACTTAGCAATCAATACTCAGTGGTAATCAATATTTCATGGTAGGAATAAGGAAAAAAGTCAGCTGTTAGGAAAAGATTACTCTTGGATTCATATGTACACTTCAATATTTCGAGTCTGTGACTCCTTCTCAGAATACGAAACCTACAGTGGTTTCTCTGCATATATAAGACAAACTTGTGGCTTACCCGGGGTTCCGGCACTCAGACTTATTACCTTCAAAGGATATTTCATTCACAGTCTGGCTTGGCGTTTAGATACGATATCCTCCAAGTTTCAGCCGCTCTCCCCTCCAGGTAGCAAGTTCCGGTTCAGGTGTCGAGATCACAAGACCTTAGTGAGCCAATGGCTATGGCGGATTACCGGGAATAGTAAATTCCTTCTGTTTTGAGAAAAGAGTTTGTGTACAAAAATACTTATAGTTTTGCCTTGCAAATAGTTAGAGTAATCCTTTACTCTAACTTTTTACTCTAACTATTTAGCATGTTATATGTATAACTTTTAACCACCGGTGGTAGTAGAAATTAGTAAAAAATTACTGTTTTTAATTTTTTTTTATTTGTTAAGTTTTTTTAGTTTGATTTTATATATATATATATACATATATATATATATATATATATATATATTTAATTAATTCTTGTTTTGATCTCTATAGCTGCTTTTATTTAGTTTTTAATTTTTTTTTATTTGTTAAGTTTTTTTAGTTTGATTATATATATATATATATATATATATATATATATATATATATATATATATATATATATATATTTATATTTAATTAATTCTTGTTTGATCTCTATAGCTGCTTTTTTTTAGCGCTCCTCTTATTTGTTAACTTGTATAGATTCTGGTCTGGTCAGGGTGAGATGTTAAGTAAACAGACAATAAAATTTGCAGGAGGTTAAAACTATGGCATAAGACAGCTATAAATATCACTATCTTTCTCACTATCATCTATCTATCTATCTATCTATCTATCTATCTATCTACTGTATCTATCATCTATCTATCTATCTATCTATCTATCTATCTAAGGGCCTGATGATCTAAAGCTCTCTCATTAGGCAAGATGATCAAAGAAGTCTCATTTGTACAAGACCCCTCAAAATAATAATAATAATAATAATGTTGCTATGTAGTGTTATTTATGTGAAGGAAGGACTCCAATGTTACAATATAATCTCTAAATAAAATCCCAAAGTTTTTGTGTGATTTCTCTCCATGTTGAGTTTTTGTTCCTAAAAGATCACCACACACACTGCCACCTTTCCTTATATACCGACGTGTAACTTGTCTCTGTCTAACCTGTCATAAAGCCTGCAATGCTTTAACTGACCAGAAGATGTCAGCACTGCTCCAACCATTGTTCATTTTAACAAAATGCATTTGATAAATTAATTTTTATTCCAACCTGCAAAAAAGACATTTTATAAAACATCTTGATATTCTTCCTTAATGCTGTGTTGTTGTTTTTTTCAGTAAAGAAAACAGATTAAAATCCAAGTGCCATATTCTCGTGTTTATCTCTTCTTGGGTAACTCATGTTGCCCTTAAAAGGACATGATATTGAATATGAAATACACAGCTGTACGTTTCACATTTGCTTGGGAAGATTTTTATATTGTGCTTGTGTTTGCAAAAATGCTTCTGAGAATGGATTTCTAGTCATTTGCCATAACATTTTCTTGTATGCAGATTCCTATGTGTATACCAGTAGGTTTGGTGCAAACACTTTCCCACCACCTCTTCGTGTAAATATCAGATATGTATACACATCCTGCAGTAGTATGTGGGCCATATATAAAACCTGTAATAACTTAGATCTAATAACTATTACAATACTAATTACATTTGTTGGAATAAAACTTTTTAAGTGCAAGTGTTCTCACTGCTGTTTTAACTGGACCCGAACCTCAATATCCAATCTTACTCATCTTTACTATTTAGCTCAGTCCGTCACTTGTAGGTACCTAGAAATCCCTGTTGTCTTTGTTTTTACACAGTATTTGGGTCTGTGTATATGTAGGTTTTTGGCACCTAATGGGACATTGGGGCCGATTTATCAAGCTCTGTATGGAGACCGCTAAAGACCGCTGCTCCATAACTTGTCCATAACTTGTCTGCCTGCTCTGAGGCGGCGGACAGAAATCAACCCGATCAAATACGATCGGGTTGATTGACACCCCATGCTGGCAGCCAATTGGCTGCAAATCTGCAGGGGGCGGCATTGCACCAGCAGTTCACAAGAACTGCTGGTGCAATGATAAATTCTGACAGTGTATGCTGTCGGTATTTATCGATGTGTGGCGGACATGATCTGCTACATCGTATCCGGTGCCCGCGCGTACATTAATAAATATACCCCATTAAATCATGTGAGCTTTCCCTAGGACATAAGACAAGGAGAACAGGCTTTCAAACCTACGGAATCTTAAGTTACAGAATGGAGGCAGCAATTACTGTAAAGGGACCTGAAACCCAAACATTTTTCTTTCACGATTCAGATAGAGCATGCAATTTTAAACAACTTTCTAATTTACTTCTATTATTACATTTTATTTATTCTCTTCTATTTTGATGAAAAAGCAGGGATTTAAGCTCAGGAGTGTGCCTGGACCACGATATGGCAGCAGTTTTGCAAGGATGTTACCCAAATGCCAGAGCACTAGAGGGCAGCACTATTTCCTGTCATGTAGTGTTCCAGACACCGACCTAGGGATCTCTTCAACAAAAAATATCATGGGAATGAAGCAAATCTGATAACAGAAGTAAATTGGTAACTTTTTTAAAAATGGTATGTTCTGTATAAATCACAAAAGAAAAGATTTGGGTTCCATATCTCTTTAAGGGCCTGATCACAAATGTGTCAGCATGGAAATAAATGACACTAAATCTTTTTTTATGTTATCTTGTAATGAATGTGCCTAAAATGTGACTTTCTAAAATTCCAGTGCTTTAGATCAACAGACTCTATAACTTAACACTTAAACGTTCAGCATTAAACCAATGTAATACAATACATCTGAAGGTTATTTTAATGCTAATGAATACATTATGCAGTATCTAGCATTTGTATAGCGCCTAACATATCTGTATCTTTCTAAAGCAAGATCTTGTAGATCATTTATTATTAAAGGGACATGAAACGCAAATCTTTTCTTTCTTGATTCATACAGAGCATGACATTTATCTTTTGTTGAAGCAGACATAAGCCTAGGAGTGTGCACGTGTCTGGAGCACTATATGACAGCAGTTTTGCAAGAATACTATCCATTTGCAAGATAACTAGATGGCAGCACAATGTTCTGCCATGCAGTGCTCTAGAGACTTACCTAGGTATCTCTTCAACAAAAAATATCATGGGAACAAAGACAATTTCACAATAGAAGCAAATTGGAAACCTTTTTAAAATTGCAAGCTTGGGGGCCGATTTATCATTGGACTGTCCGACATGATTCGCTCAGCGAATCATGTCCAAAAGACATCAATGAATGCCGACAGCATACGCTGTCAGCATTTATCATTGCAAAAGTGCAATGCCGCCCCCTGCAGATTCGTGACCAATCGACCGCTAGCAGGGGGTGTCAATCAACCCGATCATACAGGGGCATCAGGGGCTGTTCGGCCATTGATAAATCAGCCCCTATGTCTGAATCACAAAAAAAAAAATTTGTTTTTCATATCCCTTTAATTAACATATCATTTTGTTATCATGGAGAGCTAAAAAAATTGCTGCTGTGCTACCTCTGGCTGATAAAAGTGGACTAATAAAGGGCTAGATTACAAGTGGAGCGCTATTTAGTGCTTTTGCTATAGCACTAATTGCGCTAGAAGTAAACTTTTTGCGCACTTCAGGTTGCGCTGGTATTTTGAGTTGAAAGTAAAAAATGGATTGAGCTTGTGCTAACCCTGCGCACATAAAAAGCCAAACTTACAATATTTTGTGAGTTAATTTATTCCCCATAGAAGTCAATGGAGAGAAAAAAGTGGAAAAAAACACACTCGCACGCAAACCTGATTGCAATATTTCACATTCTAATGTTCTGCACATTGCAGAATATGTTCTATGTATTCATAAATACATATTTATATATATTTCTAATGATATTTTAGTGCAATACATATCTTTATCTATATATATTTATATATTTATATATATATATATATATATTATAATTATATATAGTTATAGATATATACATATACTTAACTGCAAAGGGCTCTAATGCACTTCTATATATGTCTATATATGTGTACATATGTATTTATGTGTTTATATATGTCTTTAAATACAGACATAAATACAAATACATAAATACACATGTACACATACTTGTATATAGACATATATAAATACATTCATATACATCTTTAGAGATGTATATGTATGTATCTCAATGTTTAAGCCTTTTGCCTGCCTTTTTTTCACTAACACCTGAGATCTCATATCTCTGAGCCCTTAAAACTTTTGTGTGCAATTTTTGGGGAATATTTTTTATAAGATGGTGTTATTATGAGTGTAAGTGTACTTTTTAATGTATTTTTAATGTATGTTTGATGTGTTTTGTGACATTTTTTTGTTTTGCAAAAACAGTTAACCACAGCTCTGAGGACGTGGTAATCATTCTAGCTTAAATCACGATTTAACCTGCGCGCAAACGATCGCCAAAACCCGACAACATTTGCACTACAATCTGGCCCTAAAATGTATAAAACTGTTACACAAACTATATAAAAGAAAAGATTGGTTAAACATTATTTTACATATTGCATGGATGACAATAATGTGAAGTAAAAAAAAATATGGAAAACAACAAAGGCAGGATTAACATTTAAGTTAATCTGTTGTGAATCTAGATTGTTTTTGAACAATGTGCAATTTGGCCTAGGAAGTATATGAGAATTCAGGCGATTAAATAGCAATTTCTTTTTGAGATGCAATGAGTACAAATCATGCACATATATTTATGGCTCCCTTGTTTATTGATGCCTGACACTTTCTGTGTATCTCTATATTTTTACTTTCTATTTGAACAAAGTATAGTTTAAGTGCAGATCTATCTTTCTTTAACTAATGACAGTGACAAGTCTTAAAAATAACCTTCTTTCTCCATTTTCTCTGCTCTCCATATTTATACTTCCTCAGCACACCCTTTTATCAATCCAGTAACCCTTTTCCCAATTCTAATCAATCTTTGGACTAAATGTAATCATGTTTGTTTGCCCTGTGAGCTGTTACTGGAGTTCTTTAGCAGAATGCAAAAAGGAAAATGTTTCATTGACAGCCCTGTAGCTCGATAAGGCATGTTCTCTTCATTTCTTTCTGAGAAGGGGAGACACATACAGTATGTTATTGTTCACAATGAAATCCAAACGTTATGTATTTTAGATGGAATTATTTGTATTTTTTACATAGCTATACATAGGAATATGATCACTAATTGTAATGTCAGCCATGTTGTCCCCCTTTCCTATATTTATGTCTTGTTTGCATATAGTAAACCTGGGAAATTTCAAGCCCCTACCCAGAATGCCAAAATCAGATTAAAAAATACCATCCCTGGACTGTTTAGACCACAGCTCTGGACTGCGCAGACACTGCCCCTGCCCCCAATAATTAACATTTCCAAACCTTTTACGAATTGACCCAAACAAATGTTTTTTTTTAAAATCAAGTGATGGGTATGCTGGGTGCTGATGTTATATTGTATGCTCAGTGCTTGTGAGTGAGCAAAGCAAGACATTCCTTGGGGGTATCTAAATTTTTCTATCAGATATGAGTAGAATACAGCAAAACTTTCGGCTAGATTATGAGTCTTGCGTTTTTTTAATGCCCGCTGGTATTACGAGTCTTGAAATGACAGGCTCACCGCTCACTTTTTTGGTCAGATTCGAAAATACCGCAAATCCATTTACGTCAATTGTGTATCCTATATTTTCAATGGGACTTGCATAACGCCGGTATTACAAGTCTTCCAAAAAGTGAGCGGTACAGCCTCTCCTGTCAAGACTGATACCGCATTTAAAAGTCATTAGTTAAGAGTTTTATGGGCTAACGCCGTAGTATAAAACTCTTAACTAAAGTGCTAAAAAGTAAGCTAACACCCATAAACTACCTATTAACCCCTAAATCGAGGCCCCCCACATCACAAACACTTAAAAATATTTTTTAACCCCTAATCTGCCGAACCGGACATTGCCGCCACTATAAAAAATATATTAACCCCTAAACCGCCGCCCTCCCGCATCGCAAACACTAGTTACATTTTATTAACCCCTAATCTGCCGTCCCTAACATCGCCGACACCTACCTACATTTATTAACCCCTAATCTGCCGCCCCCAACGTCGCCGCAACTATATTAAATGTATTAACCCCTAAATCTAAGTCTAACCCTAACACCCCCCTAACTTAAATATAATTTAAATATATCTAAATAAAATTACTAAAATTCACTAAATTATTCCTATTTAAAACTAAATACCTATAAAATAAACCATAAGATAGCTACAATATAAAAAAAAAAGTATGAAAAGAAAAAAAACACTAAATTACAGAAAATAATAATAATAACCTAATCTAATCCCCCTAATAAAATAAAAAGCCCCCCCAAAATAATAAAAAGCCCTACCCAACACTAAATTACAAATAGCCCTTAAAAGGGCCTTTTGCGGGGCATTGCCCCAAAGTAATCAGCTCTTTTACCTGTAAAAAAAAGTACAATACCCCCCAACATTAAAACCCACCACCCACACATCCAACCCTACTCTAAACCCCACCCAATACCCCCTTAATAAAACCTAACACTAACCCCTGGAAGATCACCCTACCTTGAGACGTCTTCACCCAACCGGGCCGAAGTCCTCAATGAAGCCGAGCGAAGTGGTCCTCCAGACGGGCAGAAGGGGGTATTGGGTGGGTTTCAGAGTAGGGTTTGGTGTGTGGGTGGTGGGTTTTAATGTTGGGGGGGTATTGTACTTTTTTTTTACAGGTAAAAGAGCTGATTACTTTGTGGCAATGCCCTGCAAAAGGCCCTTTTAAGGGCTATTTGTAATTTAGTGTAGGGTAGGGCTTTGTATTATTTTGGGGGGGCTTTTTTATTTTATTAGGGGGATTAGATTAGGTAGATTAGATTAGATTTAGATAATTTATTTAAATTGTATTTAATTGTATTTAGTTTAGGTAATTAATTTAATTATAGTGTAGTGTTAGGTGTAATTGTAATTTAGGTTAGGATTTATTTTACAGGTAAATTTGAATTTATTTTAACTAGGTAGCTATTAAATAGTTAATAACTATTTAATAACTATTGTACCTAGTTAAAATAAATACAAACTTGCCTGTAAAATAAAAATAAAAATAAACCCTAAGATAGATACAATGTAACTATTAGTTATATTGTAGCTATCTTATGGTTTATTTTATAGGTAAGTATTTAGTTTTAAATAGGAATAATTAAGTGAATTTTAGTAATTTTATTTAGATATATTTAAATTATTTTTTAAGTTAGGGGGGTGTTAGATTTAGGGGTTAATACATTTAATATAGCTGCGGCGACGTTGGGGGCGGCAGATTAGGGGTTAATAAATGTAGGTAGGTTGCGGCAACATTGGGGGCGGCAGATTAGGGGTTAATAAATATAATGTAGGGATCGGCGATGTTGGGGGCAGCAGATTAGGGGTTATAAGTATAATGTAGCTGGCGGCGGTGTCCGGAGCGGCAGATTAGGGGTTATTAATATTATGCAGGTGTCGGCGATGTCGGGGGCATCAGATTAGGAGTTAATAAGTGTAAGATTAGGGGTGTTTAGACTCGGGGTTCATGTTAGGGTGTTAGGTGTAGACATAAATGTATTTTCCCCATAGGAATCAATGGGGCTGCGTTAGGAGCTGAACACTGCTTTTTTGCAGGTGTTAGGTTTTTTTTCAGCTGGCTCTCCTGCATTGATTCCTATGGGGAAATCGTGCACGAGCACGTTTTACCTGCTTACCGCTAACGTAAGCAGCGCTGGTATTGAGGTGAGATGTGCAGCAAATTTTGCTCTCTGCTCACTTTTCTGCGGCTAACGCCGGGTTTCTAAAAACCCGTAATACCAGCGTTGTCTGTAGGTGAGCGGTGAGGGAAAACTGCTTGTTAGCACCGCACCCCTGTTAACGCAAAACTCGTAATCTAGGTGTTAATTTCTCTTCATTACAGAACATGTTTTGTGATAATATAAGCAAACAATATAATAAGGATATTTGTTTTATGTGATTCCACGATCCAAGGATGTATAAATAAACTCCAAAGTGTGGTCTTCTTGCCTCAAGGAAAAATAAATATAATAGTGAAGTACTATTTATATATGAACAAATACACCCAAAACTGCCTAGGGACTTCTCACATAAAGGTAAGCCTAACCGTCTCTGGAGATGACACACTCCTGGTTTTATACTGCCAGGGACCCAGAATTCATCCGGCAATACTCTGTACAATATGTTTAACAAACATTTATCAAAAACACTTTAAAATATTAAAATGCCACAATAGTTGTGGGTGTATTTGTTCATATATAAATAGTACTTATTTGTATTTATTTTCCTTGAGGCAAGAAGACCACACTTTGGAGTCTATTTATACATCCTTGGATCGTGGAATCACATAGAACACATATCCTTATTGTATTGTTTAATAGATTGCGTATATTATCACTTTTTAAGTAACTGATCATTCTTTTACACAAGGGAGCACTGTACTTTTATTTTACAAAATGTTTTGGCCTTTCCATTAAAATGTTGGGCAAGGTCAGAACAGATTTTCAACACATAGAAAAAGTATGACTTTTGATAGAATCACTGTAATTTGTATTTTTTTTTTAATAATTCAACAAAGTACATTTTTTAAATCATTTTAAAGTAGTGCCTTGTATAGTCACAACAATCCTTCCTCATTTGTGCAGTTTGTGAAGTAAGCAAGAACTTGTGGATACTCAATCAGTCAATTGTCTTTTTGAGTTGCCAGCTAAGTGAGGCCTTTGAGCTGCAGTCTTGATAATTCAATAGACTTTAATGTATCTAACCCATTGTCCTGCCCTTGTGCCTCATTCACATTCATCTCCAGGAACAAGCCTAATCTTTGGCATCAGTCACATATTATTATGATAATGGTTCTTAAGTACGGTCTGTGCGTGCTTTGGCCTTGTTTTGGTATTAGAAAAATAACATAATTATATAGTTTAGCACTAGGCATGTAGAGTGCTTGGGACTTAATGCAAGATCCTGTTGCACTGACCACATGGGATGTGACAAGTTCACACAATATCATTCCTCATGGCAAAGGTCTCAATAGTGTATCAGAGACCGTATGAAAAAAAAGAGTAACGTTAATTATGATCAGAGTAACTTTCTTATGGAGTTTAAGGAATTCCCACTCACTAACAATTATTTAATGTTTCAGATTGTTATCTGCTTATTAAAACTTGTACTTCAACAGAATGCGTAGTCCCTGTGTCATATGCATGTGTATGAGTGAGATCGAAGTGAGATATGTGTATCTGTTTTCAAGAAATTATCCAAAAAGGTTAAACACAGAGGGCTAGATTAAAAGTGGCACGCTTATGATAGTGTGGGTTGTGATACATGATATTGTTGGACTGTGCTAAGATTAGCATAAAACTTGATATTACAAGTCTATGGTAAAGTGCGTTTACCAGAGAAGGGTTAGCACAGCCAATATCACTCTAGCACAACCTATATTTTCAAAGTATATTGCGAATGCACTAACTTGTACTCATATTACAAGTTCAAAGTTAAAGGGATACTAAACCCAAATGTTTTCTTTCATGATTCAAATAGAGCATGACATTTTAAGCAACTTTCTAATTTACTCCTATTATCAATTTTTCTTTGTTCTCTTGTTATCTTTATTTGAAAAAGCAGGAATGTAAGCCTACGAGACGGCTCATTTTTGGTTCAGACCCTGGATAGCGCTTGCTGATTAGTGGCTACATTTAGACCCCAATATGCAAGCGCTACACAGGTGCTGAACCAAAGATGGGCAGGCTCATAAGCTTAATAGAATGAAATCTTTTTCCTTTCATTCTATTGGCTGATTTGAATTTGAAGATTCAAATCAGCCTATAGAAATGCAAGGGTACCCTCATATAAAAGGGGTACCTTGCATTCACTATTCAGTATGTGGCTGGTGACCATATGAAGAGGACCTCAGTGTTGAAGCTTGCAAGATGAGGACCACTGCTGCCACCACCGCCTGAATGAAGAAGATGGACTGCCGCCTGGATGAAGAAGATGGAGCACGCCATCATCATCGGTGAGTACCTTTATGGGGATAGTATTAGTTTTTTGTTGTTTTTTTAATAGATTCGTTTTTTTTTTTTTTGGGGGGGGGGGGGGGCAGCAAAAGAGCTGAATGTCCTTTTCAGGGCAATTGGTAATTTATTTATTTTTAGTTAATTTTATTTTTTGGGGGGAGTGGTGGGTGGGAGGGTTTTAATTTTAGAGGGGTTAGTGTTTTTTTATGGCAATGCCCTACAAAAGGCCCTTTTAAGGGCTATTGAGAGTTTAATTTTAGAATAGGGTTTTTTTTATTTTGTTTTTTTTTAAGGGGTATTATTTTTTGGGGGTAATTACTTTCTTTGTTTTCTGCATAACTATTGTGCCAATGGGTATATAATCAACATCCCCAATAGTGACTAATATATTCATAGTGGTATCGGTATATTTTTTGCAAAAGAAAACCTGCTATTAGTTTATGCAAGACTAAAAGACTGTAATGCAGCTTGATGGTGTTTACATTTTTATAGACTAGCTTATGTAAATTGCAATGTGGCTGTGCTATCCCCAATTTGTGCTGACATTCTTATTATTAAATAAAAGGAGCGCCACCCTCAAGAGGGGAGGGGGGGGGTAAAGTGTGTGGTGAAGATATGTGAGTGAGGTATCTTTTTAAATTCCCTGGCATCTTGTGAGAAGTCACTGTATAGTATAACAAATTTTACATTTAATGCTATACAAGTGTATCCGGTACTAGATACTTCTGATAGTATTTTCTGTAGCACTACACCACTTTGTAGCCATTTCAGCACTCTGCAGCTTATAATTCTATATATTTGCATCCGGTACTAGATACTAGTAACAGTATTTCTGTAGCACTATAACACTTTGTAGCTATTTTCAATATTTTGTAGCCTTTTGTAACCATCTGTCACATTTGTAGCACTGTATAGCACTCAGCCACATTCTCTTAGCAGCCATCATTCCCTTTGGCAGCTATCACCTATATCCTGTGAACTGCAGTGTAACTTATGAAATATCAGTTTCTGTGCTCTTTCAACCCTTAGAGGGAATTTAAAAGGATACCGCGATCACGTATCTTCACCACGCACTTTAGCCCCCCCCTTGAGGGTGGTGCTCCTTTTATTTACTTATACACTACCACTTTTAGAACAATTTTGTTAGGTAATCGTTAATTTCTATGTATGTACGTTTTCCATGTGGCGCAGATCACTATATATAGTTTCGTCTGACATTGTTATTACAAAGACACTGATTTTACCCCCAATATATAAATATATTATGGTGCTAATATTCAGCACCTTGGCATTAATGTTAACTGTCAATTAAAATCAAAATCAGTGATGTATAATAAAACGATATTCAGCTACTATGGACAGCCCGGCAAATTTTTGTGGCTATGTGCCAGCTCAATCCTAAAATCACCCTTCACCCTAAAATAAGAGTTTCCCATTAACCTTACTCCCTCCTTGACATGTGTCGCTGTATCACGGCGTTATCAAAAGGCAGGGTAACACCGTTCTGGTGACCTCATGGCATACTCTATCCAATCCAAATCACGGCCATCTTTCATTTGAATAACCCTTAGAAGGACCAAATGTCTTTCTCACCAATATTATTGCCTGATATTGTAAGAATCTTATAGGAACATTTGTCTTTTTATATTAGAACACGTGTGTCATATAGTCAACAAAAATTCTTAGCCTTAGTGAATGTATTTCTTATTTAAATATGGTATATAATTTAATAAACAGTGATACAATGACAGTGGCAAATATTGACAAATTACTTATAATGTGAATTGTGAGAAAAGATTAATCAAAATGAATAAACTATGTGTGACAATTATTTACTATCCAAATATACCAAAATAGGTGCAAAATAGGTGCACTATGTTTTATTATAAAGTATATCTAAGTGAAAAGTGTTACTGGTTATATATATGTCTATATATGTATGTTAAACATTATACTTAGCTATTAAATCATTCTTCACTGAGGGATGTATTCAATTTGTATTTCTCCAATAATAAGTCTATAATTATTTTGGATAATTCTTTACTAAATGTGTACTTGTGATGATTGTGTTGATGTGTTCTTGATAGTGACTCTCAAAATATATCCCATATTTAGTCCAGATAATAACTTAAAATATCTGCAATATATATTAATCCATATCTACTGACTAGATGGCTATATAATTGAAGCCTTTGGGGCCTATTTATCAAGCCGTCAACCGCAAATACGCTGGAATTCCGCAGCTTAATTGTGGAGAGCTTGATTCGCCTTATCTATCAAAGGCTACAGACCGGCAAAAGTAGAATTTTGTGACGTAACATACGATCCGCCGGTCTCAGTCCGACACAGAACGATGCTTACGTCACTCCAGATGTTCCGAATGCAAATTCGGCACTATCTACTTTTGCTAGTTAACAAAAATCTACCAGGTACGCTCGCCACTATTCCTGCCCAGCGTACCTGGTTTTCAATCCGCTGCCCTGGAGGCGGCAGATGCCATAGGAATCAATGGGAGTCTGAAAGCAGCGAAAGCTCATGTTCGCTGCTGCCTGATATCCCATTGATTCCTATGGGAGAATAAAAGTTATGTTTACACCTAACACCCTAACATGTACCCCGAGTCTAAACACCCCTAATCTTCCGCCCCCTACACCGCCGCCACCTACATTATACTTATTAAGCCCTAATCTGACGCCCCGACAACGCCGCCACCTACTTTATACTTATTAACCCCTAAACCGCCGCTCCCGGACCCTGCCGCAACAAAATAAACTTATTAACCCCTAAACCGCCACTCCCGGAGCCCACCGCCACCTACATTATGTTATTAACCCCTAATCTGCTGCCCCCTACACCACCGCCTCCTACATTATATTTATTAATCCCTAATCTACCGCTCCCAACGTTGCTGCCACTATTCTAAATGTATTAACCCCTAAACCTAAGTCTAACCCTAACCCTAACACCCCGTAACCTAAATATTATTTAAATAAATCTAAAGAAAAATTAATATTATTAACTAAATAATTCCTATTTAAAACTAAATACTTACCTGTAAAATAAACCCTAAGATAGCTACAATATAACTAATAGTTACATTGTAGCTATCTTAGGGTTATTTGTATTTTACAGGCAAGTTTGTATTTATTTTAACTAGGTACAATAGTTATTAAATAGTTATTAACTATTTAATAACTACCTAGCTAAAATAAATACAAAAGTACCTGTAAAATAAAACCTAACTTAATTTACGCTAACACCTATCACTACACTACAATTAAATAAATTACCTAAATTAACAACAATTAAATAAATTAAATACAATTAGCTAAATTACAAAAAACAAACACTAAATTACAGAAAATAAAAAACAAATTACAAGATATTTAAACTAATTACACCTAATCTAATAGCCCTATCAAAATAAAAAAAGCCCCCCAAAAATAAAAAAAACCCTAGTCTAAACTAAACTATCAATAGCCCTTAAAAGGGCCTTTTGCGGGGCATTGCCCCAAAGTAATCAGCTCTTTTACCTGGAAAAAAAAATACAAACAACCCCCCTAACAGTAAAACCCACCACCCACACAACCAACCCCCCAAATAAATTACTAACTAAAAAAACCTAAGCTCCTCATTGCCCTGAAAAGGGCATTTGGATGAGAATTGCCCTTAAAAGGGCAGTTAGCTCTTTTGCAGGCCCAAAGCCCTAACCTAAAAAATAAACCCACCCAATACACCCTTAAAAAAATCCTAACACTAACCCCATGAAGATTCACTTACCGAGAGACGTCTTCATCCAAGCGGCAAGATGTCCTCAACGAATCCGGCAGAAGTGGTCCTCCAGACGGGCAGAAGTCTTCATCCAGACGGCATCTTCTATCTTCATCCTTCCGGCGCGGAGCGGGTCCATCTTCAAGACATCAAACGCGGAGCATCCTCTTCCAACTACTTTTTTTTCCAGGTAAAAGAGCTGATTACTTTGGGGCAATGCCCCGCAAAAGGCCCTTTTAAGGGCTATTGATAGTTTAGGCTAGGGTTTTTTTATTTGGGGGGGCTTTTTTTATTTTAATAGGGCTATTAGATTAGGTGTAATTAGTTTAAATATCTTGTAATTTGTTTTTTATTTTCTGTAATTTAGTGTTTTTTTTTTTTTATTTAGCTTATTGTATTTAATTTATTTAATTGTTGTTAATTTAGGTAATTTATTTAATTGTAGTGAAGTGTTAGGTGTTAGTGTAACTTAGGTTAGGTTTTATTTTACAGGTACTTTTGTATTTATTTTAGGTAGTTAATAACTATTTAATAACTATTGTACCTAGTTAAAATAAATACAAACTTGCCTGTAAAATAAAATAAACCCTAAGATAGCTACAATGTAACTATTAGTTATATTGTAGCTATCTTACGGCTAGATTTAGAGTTTTGTCGGTAAAGACCCGCGTATCTAACGCTGGCTTTTTTCTGGCCGCACCTTTAAAATAACTCTGGTATTGAGAGTCCACAGAATGGCTGCGTTAGGCTCCAAAAAAGGAGCGTAGAGCATATTTAACGCAACTTCAACTCTCGATACCAGAGTTGCTTATGGACGCGACCAGCCTCAAAAACGTGCTTGTGCACGATTCCCCCATAGGAAACAATGGGGCTGTTTGAGCTGAAAAAAAACCAAACACCTGCAAAAAAGCCGCGTTCAGCTCCTAACACAGCCCCATTGTTTGCTATGGGGAAACACTTCCTACGTCTGCACCTAACACTCTAACATGTACCCCGAGTCTAAACACCCCTAACCTTACACTTATTAACCCCTATTCTGCCGCCCCCGCTATCGCTGACCCCTGCATATTATTATTAACTAATCTTCCGCTCCGTAAACCGCCGCTACTTACATTATCCCTATGTACCCCTAACCTGCTGCCCCTAACACCGCCGACCCCTATATTATATTTATTAACCCTTAATCTGCCCCCCACAACGTCGCCTCCACCTGCCTACACTTATTAACCCCTAATCTGCCGAGCGGACCACACCGCTATTATTATAAAGTTATTAACCCCTAATCCGCCTCACTAACCCTATAATAAATAGTATTAACCCCTAATCTGCCCTCCCTAACATCGCCGACACCTAACTTCAATTATTAACCCCTAATCTGCCGACCTAATCTCGCCGCTATTCTAATAAATGTATTAACCCCTAAAGCTAAGTCTAACCCTAACACTAACACCCCCCCTAAATTAAATATAATTTTAATCTAACGAAATTAATTAACTCTTATTAAATAAATTATTCCTATTTAAAGCTAAATACTTACCTGTAAAATAAATCCTAATATAGCTACAATATAAATTATAATTATATTATAGCTATTTTAGGATTAATATTTATTTTACAGGTAACTTTGTATTTATTTTAACCAAGTACAATAGCTATTAAATAGTTAAGAACTATTTAATAGCTAAAATAGTTAAAATAATTACAAATTTACCTGTAAAATAAATCCTAACCTAAGTTACAATTAAACCTAACACTACACTATCAATAAATAAATTAAATACAATTCCTACAAATAAATACAATGAAATAAACTAACTAAAGTACAAAAAATAAAAAAGAACGGCCAATAGAATGCAAACTCAATCTGATTGGCTGATTGGATCAGCCAATCGGATTGAACTTGATTCTGATTGGCTGATTCCATCAGCCAATCAGAATATTCCTACCTGAATTCCGATTGGCTGATAGAATCCTATCAGCCAATCGGAATTCGAGGGATGCCATCTTGGATGACGTCATTTAAAGGAACCGTCATTCGTCGTTCAGTCGTCGGCCAGGATGGATGTTCCGCGTCGGAGGTCTTCAGGATGCTGCCGCTCCGCTCCGGATGGATGACGATAGAAGATGCCTCTTGGATGAAGACTTCAATCGGATGGAAGACCTCTTCTGCCCCGCTTGGATGAAGACTTCTACCGGATGGAGGACCTCTTCTTGCTCCGCTTGGATGAAGAATTTGGCTCGGCTGGGTGAAGACGACTCAAGGTAGGGAGATCTTCAGGGGCTTAGTGTTAGGTTTATTTAAGGGGGGTTTGGGTTAGATTAGGGGTATGTGGGTGGTGGGTTGTAATGTTGGGGGGGGGTATTGTATGTTTTTTTTTACAGGCAAAAGAGCTGAACTTCTTGGGGCATGCCCCGCAAAGGGCCCTGTTCAGGGCTGGTAAGGTAAAAGAGCTTTGAACTTTAGTAATTTAGAATAGGGTAGGGCATTTTTTATTTTGGGGGGCTTTGTTATTTTATTAGGGGGCTTAGAGTAGGTGTAATTAGTTTAAAATTGTTGTAATATATTTCTAATGTTTGTAAATATTTTTTTTTTTGTAACTTAGTTCTTTTTTATTTTTTGTACTTTAGTTAGTTTATTTCATTGTATTTATTTGGAGGAATTGTATTTAATTTATTTATTGATAGTGTAGTGTTAGGTTTAATTGTAACTTAGGTTAGGATTTATTTTACAGGTAAATTTGTAATTATTTTAACTGTTCTTAACTATTTAATAGCTATTGTACCTGGTTAAAATAAATACAAAGTTACCTGTAAAATAAATATTAATCCTAAAATAGCTATAATATAATTATAATTTATATTGTAGCTATATTAGGATTTATTTTACAGGTAAGTATTTAGCTTTAAATAGGAATAATTTATTTAATAAGAGTTAATAAATTTCGTTAGATTAAAATTATATTTAATTTAGGGGGGTGTTAGTGTTAGGGTTAGACTTTGCTTTAGGGGTTAATACATTTATTAGAATAGCGGCGAGATTAGGTCAGCAGATTAGGGGTTAATAATTGAAGTTAGGTGTCGGCGATGTTAGGGAGGGCAGATTAGGGGTTAATACTATTTATTATAGGGTTAGTGAGGCGGGTTAGGGGTTAATAATTTTATTATAGTAGCGGTGCGGTCCGCTCTGCAGATTAGGGGTTAATAAGTGTAGGCAGGTGGAGGCGACGTTGAGGGGGGCAGATTAAGGGTTAAGAAATATAATATAGGGGTCGGCGGTGTTAGGGGCAGCAGATTAGGGGTACATAAGGATAACGTAGGTGGCGGCTCTTTGCGGTCGGCAGATTAGGGGTTAATAAGTGTAGGTAGCTGGCTGCGACGTTGTGGGGGGCAGGTTAGGGGTTAAGAAATATAATATAGGGGTCGGCGGTGTTAGGGGCAGCAGATTAGGGGTACATAAGTATAACGTAGGTGGCGGTCGGCAGATTAGGGGTTAAAAAATTTAATCGAGTGGCGGCGATGTGGGGGGGCTCGGTTTAAGGGTACATAGGTAGTTTATGGGTGTTAGTGTACTTTAGAGTACAGTAGTTAAGAGCTTTATGAACCGGCGTTAGCCAAGAAAGCTCTTAACTACTGACTTTTTTCTGCGGCTGGAGTTTTGTCGTTAGATTTCTAACGCTCACTTCAGCCACGACTCTAAATACCGGAGTTAGAAAGATCCCATTGAAAAGATAGGATACGCAATTGACGTAAGGGGATCTGCGTTATGGAAAAGTCGCGGCTGAAAAGTGAGCGTTAGACCCTTTCCTGACTGACTCCAAATACCGGCGGTAGCTTAAAACCAGCGTTAGGAGCCTCTAACGCTGGTTTTCACGGCTACCACCAAACTCCAAATCTAGGCCTAAGGGTTTATTTTACAGGTAAGTATTTAGTTTTAAATAGGAATTATTTAGTTAATAATATTAATTTTTCTTTAGATTTATTTAAATAATATTTAGGTTAGGGGGTGTTAGGGTTAGGCTTAGGTTTAGGGGTTAATACATTTAGAATAGTGGCGGCGACGTTGGGGACGGCAGATTAGGGGTTAATAAATGTAATGTAGGTGGCGGTGGTGTAGGGGGCGGCAGATTAGGGGTTAATAGCATAATGTAGGTGGCGGTGGGCTCCGGGAGTTGCGGTTTAGGGGTTAATACGTTTATTTTGTTGCGGCGGGGTCCGGGAGCGGCGGTTTAGGTGTTAATAAGTTTATTTTGTTGTGGTGGGCTCCGGGAGCGGCGGTTTAGGGGTAAAACAGTATAGTATAGTGTGGGTGTTTAGTGACAGTATACCAATAAAGCTGGAAAAAAGCTGAAGAGTAGCGAGATCAATGACTGTTACTTAACAACAGTCTGCTGCTCATTGCCCCGTACTTGGTGCGAGGCTTTTTGACATCTTTGTTGGTAACTTTGGAGAACGTATTCAGGTCCGCGGCAGCGATGTTAGGCGATGTTAGGCAATCTTAGTCGAGCGTATTGTTGCCGGCGAATGCAAGTAAGTTGACGGGTTGATAAATAGGGGCCTTTGTTTTAATTTATTATAAAGAAGAGAAATAATTATTATTCTAATTGAGACCTTTTGTTTGAACTGTATTTGAAAGACAGATCCATTTTGTTTCAGCCCTTAATAGGATAGTTTTCATATCTCCTCCATGAATTCCAAGGTAAATCTTCTGTAACCCAAAGAATTCTAGCTCAGATTGTCTACCCTGATGATGGTGTGGGAAGTGGCTGGCTACACTAGTTAGTCTTTTGCCATCTTTGATATCTTTTTCTGCAGATTTAATATTTCTTAGATGTTCCAGTATCCTTACCCTTAGTTTTCTAGACGTTATTCCCATATAAAATAAATTGCAACTGCTGCAAAGCCCATCAATGACTCATGTGTTGCAGTTTATGTGTGATTTAATGAGATGTAATTTACCAAATCTGTCTTTGGTGTGTTTAATTGTAATCATATGACTACAGATGTCACAGCTACTGCATTTGTAGTTACCTGGAGTTAGTTTCTCTTGTATTCTTTTATGTTCAAAATGACTATGGCCGATGAGATCCTTAAGATTTTTAGTTCTGCTTTCAGAATGTCAGAGTGTTTATTCAAAATATTCATCACTTTGTTTATTTGAGGACTATATGTGACAATAAGTCTGGTTTCCCCTTCAGTTTCTCTAGATTTGTTCTGCATTCGTTCTTGTCTTTCTGTCAATTGTGCTCTTCTTTTAGCTCTTTTGATAGATCTTCTACTATAGCCTTTCTCAAGAAGTCTTTTAGTTAACTCCTCTGCTCTTTTCTGGAAGGTTTTCATGTCTGCAGAATTTCTTCTTACTGTCATAAATTCTCCAATGGGGAGAGCTTTGATAGTGTGTGGTGAATGTGCACTGGAGCTATGAAGAATAGTGTTGGTCGCTGGTTCCTTTCCATAAATGTCAGTATAAATGTCTCCATAATCTATTTGCCATGTGAGTCTTATTTTTTTTTTCAATTTTACCAATTTTTTTTTTTTAAATAGTTCCTGAAGGACTTCCCACGTGAAGAAAATATCATCTATATACCTCAGCCAGATGGGAACATGTTCTGTGTAGAAATAATTTTTATCTGAAAATGCCTAATGTTGTTCCCACCAGCCAAGAAATAGTTTAGCATATGTGCCGTCCCTATTGCTGTTCCCTAATCTGTAGGTAGAATATTTTATCAAACATAAAGAAATTGTGTAATAGTAATTTCAACAATCTTATAATGAACTTGCCATGAAGAAATTATTCTTTTGAGGATAATTCTAGAAAACTTTCAATTGCTTTTATCCCAAGCTCATGTTCAATGCTCATGTATAAAGCCTCTACATCAGCTGCTACTAGCAGTGTGTTGTCATTTGCTGTTACATTTTCCATTTGTCGGTAATGATATTACAAATTCACAGAATCTTTGATCCACATATTGACTTGCCTTCTCTGTGAGATTGCCTACGCCCCTGAAACACTTTCACAACCAGGAGGATATTTATAGTCTTTATGAATCTTTGGGATGATGTAAAAACTAGCTATTTTAGGATTGGCTACAGTCAAACATATCTTCTCTTTTTCAGTAATTAGTTAATCTTTTACTGCTTCCATAATGATTGTATTATGTATATATATTTAAATAATCTTGAGAAGGGTTAAATAATAATTCTTTATAACAGGTTTGATTGTTTAGTTATTTTCTCACTTGTTTTAAATACATAGTTGTAGGCAGATCACTACATTATCTCCCTTGTCTGAGTAGCTAATAATAACATTCTCGCATTGTTGGATGTCTATTAAAGCTTGTATTTTACCTTTTGATAGATTTTGTATATTTGGTTTCACTGTCATCTCAGTAATTTCCTTGCAAACAATATCAATATAAATCTCTATCGGCTAGATTTAGAGTTTTGTCGGTAAGGACCCGCGTAGCTAACGTCGGCTTTTTTCTGGCCGCACCATAAAAATAACTCTGGTATTGAGAGTCCACATAAAGGTTGCGTTAGGCTCCAAAAAAGGAGCGTATAGCATATTTAACGCAGCTTCAACTCTCGATACCAGAGTTGCTTACGCAAGCGGCCAGCCTCAAAAACGTGCTCGTGCACGATTCCCCCATAGGAAACAATGGGGCTGTTTGAGCTGAAAAAAAAAACAGCTGCAAAAAAGCCGCGTTCAGCTCCTAACGCAGCCCCATTG
The DNA here is from genome assembly GCF_027579735.1 of Bombina bombina. Lineage (NCBI taxonomy): Eukaryota > Metazoa > Chordata > Amphibia > Anura > Bombinatoridae > Bombina > Bombina bombina. The sequence continues at coordinate 449,553,488 of NC_069502.1, forward strand.
TTTGCTATGGGGAAACACTTCCTACGTCTGCACCTAACACTCTAACATGTACCCCGAGTCTAAACACCCCTAACCTTACACTTATGAACCCCTAATCTGCCGCCCCCGCTATCGCTGACCCTTGCATATTATTATGAACCCCTAATCTACCGCTCCGGACACCGTCGCTACTTACATTATCCCTATGTACCCCTAATCTGCTGCCCTAACATCGCCGACCCCTATATTATATTTATTAACCCCTAATCTGCCCCCCACAACGTCGCCTCCACCTGCCTACACTTATTAACCCCTAATCTGCCGAGCGGACCTGAGCGCTACTATAATAAAGTTAGTAACCCCTAATCCGCCTCACTAACCCTATAATAAATAGTATTAACCCCTAATCTGCCCTCCCTAACATCGCCGACACCTAACTTCAATTATTAACCCCTAATCTGCCGACCGGAGCTCACCGCTATTCTAATAAATGTATTAACCCCTAAAGCTAAGTCTAACCCTAACACTAACACCCCCCTAAGTTAAATATAATTTACATCTAACGAAATAAATTAACTCTTATTAAATAAATTATTCCTATTTAAAGCTAAATACTTACCTGTAAAATAAATCCTAATATAGCTACAATATAAATTATAATTACATTGTAGCTATTTTAGGATTAATATTTATTTTACAGGCAACTTTGTAATTATTTTAACCAGGTACAATAGCTATTAAATAGTTAAGAACTATTTAATAGTTACCTAGTTAAAATAATTACAAAATTACCTGTCAAATAAATCCTAACCTAAGTTACAATTAAACCTAACACTATACTATCAATACATTAATTAAATACAAAACCTACAAATAACTACAATGAAATAAACTAACTAAAGTACAAAAAATAAAAAAGAACTAAGTTACAAAAAATAAAAAAATATCTACAAACATAAGAAAAATATTACAACAATTTTAAACTAATTACACCTACTCTAAGCCCCCTAATAAAACAACAAAGCCCCCCAAAATAAAAAATGCCCTACCCTATTCTAAATTACTAAAGTTAAAAGCTCTTTTACCTTACCAGCCCTGAACAGGGCCCTTTGCGGGGCATGCCCCAAGAAGTTCAGCTCTTTTGCCTGTAAAAAAAACATACAATACCCCCCCCCCAACATTACAACCCACCACCCACATACCCCTAATCTAACCCAAACCCCCCTTAAATAAACCTAACACTAAGCCCCTGAAGATCTTCCTACCTTGTCTTCACCATACCAGGTTCAACGATCGGTCCTGAAGAGCTCCTCCGATGTCCTGATCCAAGCCCAAGCGGGGGGCTGAAGATGTCCATGATCCGGTAGAAGTCTTCATCCAAGCGGGGCAGAAGAGGTCTTCCATCCGATTGAAGTCTTCATCCAGGCGGCATCTTCTATCGACATCCATCTGGAACGGAGCGGCAGCATCCTGAAGACCTCCGACGCGGAACATCCATCCTGGCCGACGACTGAACGACGAATGATGGTTCCTTTAAATGACGTCATCCAAGATGGCGTCCCTCGAATTCCGATTGGCTGATAGGATTCTATCAGCCAATCGGAATTAAGGTAGGAATATTCTAGCTAGCTCGCATCCTAGTCGGCAGATTAGGGGTTAATAATTGAAGTTAGGTGTCGGCGATGTTAGGGAGGGCAGATTAGGGGTTAATACTATTTATTATAGGGTTAGTGAGGCAGATTAGGGGCTAACAAGTGTAGGCAGATGGAGGCAACGTTGTGGGGGGCAGATTAGGGGTTAATAAATATAATATAGGGGTCGGCGGTGTTAGGGGCAGCAGATTAGGGGTACATAAGGATAACGTAGGTGGCGGCGCTTTGCGGTCGGCAGATTAGGGGTTAATAAGTGTAGGTAGCTGGCGGCGACGTTGTGGGGGGCAGGTTAGGGGTTACTATATATAATATAGGGGTCGGCGGTGTTAGGGGCAGCAGATTAGGGGTACATAAGGATAACGTAGTTGGCGGTCGGCAGATTAGGGGTTAAAAAAATTTAATCGAGTGTCGGCGATGTGGGGGGACCTCGGTTTAGGGATACATAGGTAGTTTATGGGTGTTAGTGTACTTTAGAGTACAGTAGTTAAGAGCTTTATAAACCGGCGTTAGCCCAGAAAGCTCTTAACTACTGACTTTTTTCCTGCGGCTGGAGTTTTGTCGTTAGAGTTCTAACGCTCACTTCAGCCACGACTCTAAATACCGGAGTTAGAAAAATCCCATTGAAAAGATAGGATACGCAATTTACGTAAGGGGATCTGCGGTATGGAAAAGTCGCGGCTGAAAAGTGAGCGTTAGACCCTTTTTTGAGTGACTCCAAATACCAGAGTTAGCCTAAAACCAGCGTTAGGAGCCTCTAACGCTGGTTTTCATGGCTAACGCCAAACTCCAAATCTAGGCCTTAGTGTTTGCTGGTGAGCGAGCAATGTTTTAGATAAGTTAACTATTTTTAGTAGGTTAATCTCATTTTGAAGAATGGACCCAGCAAATAATTTTGAAGCTATTTATTAAACTCAATAATGGAGCAGTAATGACTAAGAGAGTATTTATCAGGAAAATATTACCTTGAGACTAAGAATATTTAAGTATTGAAACCATTGCAGTGTTTTTAAGTCTTCACCCATTTTTTATTTTTTTGTGTGTGTATAATAAAGTTGTGTTTTGAATAGAAATACATTAAATTCCTGGAGAGCTAATAGTAGAAGTGAGTGAAATGCTGTATAACTTACAATTATTTTGGTCTTGTATTCATAAATGTTTATGATTTCTTGTTTTTCTGAAATTGAAAATAAATAAAAACATATTTTTTTTAAAAAAAGAAATACATTAAATTCCAGTGTTCTTCACTTAGAATTTTTTTATTTTTTTTATTTTTAAATAAATATTTATATTATTATTTGCAAAAGTGATATAGTATGTAAGAAAGTGTTTGTATTTGTATAAATGTATATTTATGTGTTTATATGTGTGACTATGTTTATGCACACATACAATACATACATATATACACATATAAACACAGAAATACATATGAATACATATATTGACATATATACACTTTTGAGGCTGGATAGGTAGGTCACATGAGAGCAGATGGACACATATTTTAAATGGTAGCAAGCAGGTGCTAGATACCTATTTTAAATGACAACATGCAGAGGTTGAACATGGTTCAAAACTAATCATACTAGCGCTAAGGACACACATACAAGCACACATAGAGGTGAAATACACAAACGCATGCACACAAAAGTAATGATGCACACAGGCACAATGCACATGCCCACACATAGAGAAAGACATGCACACAAACAGAATAATAGTCACACACTCACTAGAAGGGAAACACATCCTAATTATATTTTTACAATTCCTGGATTCAGCACTTCCTTTCATATAGAACAATTTATTTAAGGCTCTAATCCAGACAGGGCCAAACTTCACTACAACAATTCTTGTACAGCAGCAGCACAGGTTAAGTGCCAGCAGACTCCAAGAGGCAGATATGGGAGCTCCATAAGAGTCTGGGGAGGATAATATTTTTCAGAGAGAGGGTACACTTAGTGAGAGAGCAACAGAGGTGGTTGACGGAGTGAGAGACAAAGGTGTATAGAGAAATACAGAGTAAGGGAGGGACAGAAACCCAGAGGAGAGAGGAGGAATAAAGTGTGGAAGAGACATGGGGAGAAAGAAACAGATGGGTAATTCAGAGGGAAAATTAGAAGAAGATAGATAGGTAGACACCTTAAGGATGGGGGAAGACAAAGAGCGTTACAGAGACACATGGGGGAGAGTCATACATGGGGAAAGACAGATATAAAAGAGGGGACAGAATGAGATACAAGGGTAAAAGACACAGGGATAAATAATGACAGAGAAGGGGGAAAATTAGATGGGTGGTGGAGATGGAGAGAGACGACTGGTACAATATCTGCTTTTGCCAGTAAAGATGATTTGGATTTGAAAGTGTAACTGTAATTTGAGTGACAAGGAGCCGAAAGAGATGGGGGGGGGGGGAGAGATGGGTAAGAGAGACAGAAGGGGAGAGAGAAACAAAGGGACTAGAGAGAGAAATGGTGGAGATAGAGACAGAGGGGAAATAAGAGAAGAAGTGACAGAAGGGGGAGAAAAAAAAGATTGGGTGCACTAAATGACTTAAATATCCCTATACATTTATGTGGCGACCGGGCTTTTTAAAATGTGTATATAAGGTGGGTATTTGAGATATGGGGGCATATGTATCAAACTCCAAATGGAGCTTAATGCCCCGTGTTTCTGGTGAGCCTGCAGGCTTGCCAGAAACAACAGTTATGAAACAGCGGTCACAAAGACCGCTGCTTCATAACCTGTCCGCCTGCTCTGAGCAGGCAGACAGACATCGCCGGAAATCAACCCGCTCGGGTTGATTGACACCCCCCTGCTGGCGGCCCATTGTGAGCTGCTGGTGCAATGCTGAATACGGCGAGCGTATTGCTCGCCGTATTCAGCGAGGTCTGTCGGACCTGATCCGCACTGTCGGATCAGGTCCGACAGACCTTAATAACTAGAGGCCATGGTGTTAGGAATTCTTTTTGGGGATATGTTTATTCCGTGATTTTGATGCTTGGCAACATTTGACAAAGGTGTTGAAATAACACTGAAACGTTATGTTTGTTATTTGATGTCTTTCAAGATGAATTAAAGATTTTGGATATTGTGCTAAAGACCAGTGAGTGCCTTTTTTTCAAAGAGGACTATATATATATATATATATATATATATATATATATATATATATATATATATATATATATATGTACACATAGGACCCAGATTACAATATTTGAAACTGCGATTGAATGGTTGCTAAACCGCCTTTTATCAGTGTTTCTCTGAAGAAATTGATTTTGGGTTATCTACAGTGGGGAAAAAAAGTATTTAGTCAGCCACCAATTGTGCAAGTTCTCCCACTTAAGAAGATGAGAGAGGCCTGTAATTTTCATCATAGGTATACCTCAACTATGAGAGACAAAATGTGGAAACAAATCCAGACAATCACATTGTCTGATTTGGAAAGAATTTATTTGCAAATTATGGTGGAAAATAAGTATTTGGTCAATATCAAAAGTTCATCTCAATACTTTGTTATATATCCTTTGTTGGCAATGACAGAGGTCAAACGTTTTCTGTAAGTCCTCACAAGGTTGTCACACACTGTTGCTGGTATGTTGGCCCATTTCTGCATGCAGATCTCCTCTAGAGCAGTGATGTTTTGGGGCTGTCGCTGGGCAACACAGACTTTCAACTCCCTTCAAAGGTTTTCAATGGGGTTGAGATCTGGAGACTGGCTAGGCCACTCCAGGACCTTGAAATGCTTCTTACGAAGCCACTCCTTCATTGCCCGGGCGGTGTGTTTGGGATCATTGTCATGCTGAAAGACCCAGCCACGTTTCATCTTCAATACCCTTGCTGATGGAAGGAGGTTTGCACTCAAAATCTCATGATACATGGCCCCATTCATTCTTTCATGTACATGGATCAGTCGTCCTCTTCCATTTGCAGAGAAACAGCCCCAAAGCATGATGTTGCCACCCCCATGCTTCACAGTAGGTATGGTGTTCTCTCTCCTCCAAACACGACAAGTTGTGTTTCTACCAAACAGTTCTACTTTGGTTTCATCTGACCATATGACATTCTCCCAATCCGCTTCTGGATCATCCAAATGCTCTCTAGCATACTTCAGACGAGCCCGGACATGTACTGGCTTAAGCAGGGGGTCACGTCTGGCACTGCAGGATCTGAGTCCTTGGTGGCGTAGTGTGTTACTGATGGTAGCCTTTGTTACGTTGGTCCCAGCTCTCTGCAGGTCATTCACTAGGTCCCCCCCATGTGGTTCTGGGATGTTTGCGCACCGTTCTTGTGATCATTTTGACCCCACGGGGTGAGATCTTGCGTGGAGCCCCAGATCGAGGGAGATTATCAGTGGTCTTGTATGTCTTCCATTTTCTAATTATTGCTCCCACAATTGATTTCTTCACACCAAGCTGCTTGCCTATTGCAGATTCAGTCTTCCCAGCCTGGTGCAGGTCTACAATTTTGTTTCTGGTGTCCTTCAACAGCTCTTTGGTCTTCACCATAGTGGAGTTTGGAGTGTGACTGTTTGAGGTTGTGGACAGGTGTCTTTTATACTGATAACAAGTTCAAACAGGTGCCATTAATACAGGTAATGAGTGGAGGACAGAGGAGCCTCTTAAAGAAAAAGATACAGGTCTGTGAGAGCCAGAAATATTGCTTGTTTGTAGGTGACCAAATACTTATTTTCCACCATAATTTGCAAATAAATTATTTCCAAATCAGACAATGTGATGGTCTGGATTTGTTTCCACATTTTGTCTCTCATAGCTGAGGTATACCTATGATGAAAATTACAGGCCTCTCTCATCTTCTTAAGTGGGAGAACTTGCACAATTGGTGGCTGACTAAATACTTTTTTGCCCCACTGCAGATTAATATTATTCTTTAAAGATCTAATCCAGCATTTGCAATCTGGACCATTGAGGCCTGCAGCGGCACACAAGTGATCAGCAACCCCCTTTATGATATGGTAAACACTGTTATTTGCATAGCGTGGTTCTCTGCCCTTGTACAGGTCAATTGCATCTGCAGTTCTTATTTCAGAGACAACGGGTTTACCTGCAGATGTGTCTTTCTTTGATGAATATAATTGCTAAACAGTAGTGTCGCAAACACTTTACCTCACAATTTATCTACATGTAACTAGTGCTCAAATTAGTGCTCAAGATTTTGTTATCTGATTATGGAGGCATTCCTGGAACATATCTTTAAATTACACATTAATTACCAGCAAAAATTTAAAGAAGAGCTACAGCAGGCTTTCTGTGTTGCTGCTCCTATTGACCCTATCCACAGTGCTGCAGAATTGTTGGAAATGGAGACTGCAAAGGGCCATCAATACAAAGATGAATAGAGGGGTTCAATTGAAGCCCAGGATGTCTCTTCACCTTACTTACGTGCATGTAAGTTTAGACGTATAAAAGGGGGAATTTGATAGTAATATTGATGAACTGCTGAATTTAATTAAAGTGAAGGTAAACTTTGGTGAATGAAAGCCCGTTTTTTAAAAATACTGTTAAAAACAGGGGCACTTTCATTCATCAAAGTTTACAAAGCAACCATTTTGATTAAAAACTTACCTTTGTTTTTTTTCACAGCTAGAGCAGTTTCCCCCTCCTGGAAATCCTCTCTTCACACGTCAGCAATGACTAATCCAGCTTTCTCCAATCACGGCTTTCCCCCCAGGGTAGTCATAGTCTGAGGCCATGCTGTGATTGGAGGAAGCCGGATTAGTCATTGCTGACGTGTGAAGAGAGGATTTCCAGGAGGGGAAAGCTGTTCTGGCTGTGAAAAGAAAAAAAGTAAGTTTTTAATCAAAACGGCTGCTTTGTAAACTTTGATGAATGAAAGTGCCCCTGTTTTTAATTGTATTTTTAAAAAACGGGCTTTCATTCACCAAAGTTTACCTTCACTTTAAGACTAGGAAGGCTCAACCTCTTCCAATTTTAGATTATTACAGCTCCCGCTTTTTTAAAATGGCCATCTTGGGAAGGACTTCTACATTTTAAATATCCTATCACCCTGATATAAGGTCCGGAGTGCTGAAAAAAACGTTGCTTTGAATAGTTTAAATATATCTCTAATATGAAAATCATTTACTGTGTCCAATTTCACAAGATACAGCAAATATTAAAACCACTGGAGAGTTTTTTGGCATTTTCATCTTCTCTTCCAGCACTCTTATTTTTATTATAACTCACTACAAATATTCCTAATACTTTACTGCTCTATGGACTATGAGTACTTCAACTGTTATGTGCTGCTGATGTTTTAATATATGAATTGTCCCATCTGGGGAAGGATAAGGGTTTCTAGATAATTCCCGCACATTTTCAAGTATAGTGATGTCGCAAATAGTTTGCCGGCGAATAGTTCACGGCGAATATAGCTTGTTCGCGTTTGCCGCGGCATATGCGATGTTCGGTCCGCCTCCTATTTGTCATCATTGAGTAAACTTTGACCCTGTATCTCACAGTCTGCAGACACATTTCAGCCAATCAGCAGCAGACACTCCCTCCCAGACCCTCCCAGCTCCCGGACAGCAGCAATTTTAGATTAATTCTGATCCTGCATTCTTAGTAAGAGGAGGGATAGTGTAGCTGCTGCTGATTTTATAGGGAAATTCATAGCTAGGCTAGTGTATTCAGTGTCCACTACAGTCCTTAAGGACTCATCTGATCTCTGCTGTAAGGACAGCACCTCAAAAAGCCCTTTTTAGGGCTAGAACATCTTTTTTTTGCCTGTGTAATTTTGACTGTGAAACATCAGTCTGCTAGTGTAATCTAATTGCAGTTGCCTGCCTGCCAGCGTGTGTGCCAGGCCCACTTGCTAAGTGCCACCACTCATATCTGTTGTAACAGTAGTGTCAATTTTTTAAAAAAAAACTTTTTTGACTGTGAAACATCAGTCTGCTAGTGTAATATAATTGCAGTTGCCTGCCTGCCAGCGTGTGTGCCAGGCCCACTTGCCAACTAGTGCCACCAATCATATTTGTTAAAACAGTATTGTAAATATTTAAAACAAAAACTTTTTTGACTGTGAAACATCAGTCTGCTAGTGTAATCTAATTGCAGTTGCCTGCCTGCCAGCGTGTGTGCCAGGCTTACTTGCCAAGTTAGTTGCACCACTCATATTTGTTGTAACAGTAGTGTAAATATTTAAAAAAAAAAAAAAAAATTTGACTGTGAAACTTCAGTCTGCTAGTGTAATCTAATTGCAGTTGCCTGCCTGCCAGCGTGTGTACAAGGCTCACTTGCCAACTAGTGCCACCAATCATATTTGTTATAACAGTAGTGTAAATATTTAAAATAAAAACTTTTTTGACTGTGAAACATCAGTCTGCTAGTGTAATCTAATTGCAGTTGCCTGCCTGCCAGCGTGTGTGCCAGGCCCACTTGCCAACTAGTGCCACCAATCATATTTGTTATAACAGTATTGTAAATATTTAAGACAAAAACTTTTTTGACTGTGAAACATCAGTCTGCTAGTGTAATCTAATTGCAGTTGCCTGCCTGCCAGCGTGTGTGCCAGGCCCACTTGCCAACTAGTGCCACCAATAATATTTGTTATAACAGTATTGTAAATATTTAAGACAAAAACTTTTTTGACTGTGAAACATCAGTCTGCTAGTGTAATCTAATTGCAGTTGCCTGCCTGCCAGCGTGTGTGCCAGGCCCACTTGCCAACTAGTGCCACCAATAATATTTGTTATAACAGTATTGTAAATATTTAAAACAAAAACTTTTTTGACTGTGAAACATCAGTCTGCTAGTGTGATCTAATTGCAGTTGCCTGCCTGCCAGCGCGTGTGCCAGGCCCACTTGCCAAGTTAGTGGCACCACTCATATTTGTTGTAACAGTAGTGTAAATATTTAAAACAAAAACTTTTTTGACTGTGAAACATCAGTCTGCTTTTTTGTGTCAGGCTCACAGCGTATACTGTGCCCACTTGCCCAGTGCCACCACTCATATCTTGTTTAATAGTAGTGTAAGTGTACATTTAAAAAAAAAATGACAGGCAGAGGCAGGCCACCCCGCAGGTGCCGTCGTGGTGCTGTGATTCCCTTTGACCACGTACCATGAACGTGAAAAGTTCTGAGGAGGACCTAGTTGACTGGCTAACACAGGACACCCAATCTTCTACAGCTTCCGCTCGGAACCTTGATGCACCATCCACCTCCAGCTTAGCTTTGGGCACCTCTCAAGTGACCAGTGCCTCTCGCCCGCCTGCCACCACCACCAACACTAGCTCCACAGCCGCTTCACTTGATCTGTCAGAGGAGTTATTGACACATAAGTTGGAAGAAATGAGTGATGCGCAACCATCATTGACAGAGGATGTAGATAACAGTGATATGTCTCAGTCAGGCAGCATTACAGACATGGACGTATGGTGTGATGATGATGGGGATGTTGTACCCGCTGCTGCTTCCTTTGCTTTCCTTTTTGATTTGTCAGATACAAGTGAAGCGGTTGATGATGATGCGTCCGTGGATGCCACGTGGGTGCCCGCTAGCTAGAAGAGAAGAAGAAGAGGGGGAAAGTTCAGATGGGGAGACAGAGAGGAGGAGGAGGAGATGAGTTGGAAGCAGGGGGAGGTCGTCGAAGGAGCTAGTGGCACAGTCAGACAGCATGCATCGGCACCCGGGGTCAGCCAGACAGCACGCCAATCAACGCATGCTGTTGCCACCACCAGAATGCCGTCATCGCAGAGCTCAGCAGTGTGGCATTTTTTTTTGTGTGTCTGCCTCTCACAACAGCGATGCCATTTGCTACCTGTGCCAAAAGAAACTGAGTCGTGAGAAGTCCAACACCCACCTAGGTACAACTACTTTGCGAAGGCACATGATCTCACATAACAAACGCAGATGGGATGAACACATGAGTAGAAGCAGCACACAAACTCAAAGCCACCATCCTCCTCCTGGTCCAGCATCTTCAGCCACGTCAACCACTGCTGTACTCCTTGCCCCCTCTCAACCATCCGCCACTCCGTCTCTCTTGTGTAGCAGTTCCTGCTCATCTGCCCACAGTCAGGTGTCTGTCAAGGACATGTTTGAGCGTAAGAAGCTAATGTCCCAAAGTCACCCCCTTGCCCGGCGTCTGACAGCTGGCTTGTCTGAACTCTTAGCCCGCCAGCTTTTACCATACAAGCTGGTGGAGTCTGAGGCGTTCAAAAAATTTTGTATCTATTGGGACACCGCAGTGGAAGGTACCCGGCCGAAATTTCTTTGCACAAAAGGCAATCCCCAACCTGTACTCGATTGTGCGAAAGGAAGTAATGGCATGTCTGGCACACAGTGTTTGGGCAAGGGTCCATCTGACCACTGATAGCTGGTCTGCAAAGCATGGTCAGGGCAGGTATATCACCTACACTGCGCATTGGGTAAACCTGCTGACGGCTGACAAGCATGGAATGCGTGTCTCTGCAGAGGAGTTGGTGACACTGCCACGACTTGCAGGCAGGCCTGCTGCTACCTCCTCTACTCCTCCTACTCCATCCTCTTCCATAACCTCTTCCTCGGCTGAGTCCTCTTCTGCTGCTGCGCCTTGCTCCACATCAACGGCACTCCCCCAGCTCTGCAGGTACTATTGCACATCCGGGATAAGGCAGTGTCACGCCGTCTTGGGGTTGACTTGCCTGAAAACAGAGTCACACCGGAACAGCACTCCTGTCTGCCCTGAATGCACAGGTGGATCAGTGGCTGACTCCGCACCAACTGGAGATTGGCAAAGTGGTTTCTGACAACGGAAGTAATTTGTTGGCGGCATTGAAATTGGGCAAGTTGACACATGTGCCGTGCATGGCACATGTGTGTAATCTGATCGTACACCGCTTTGTGCATAAGTACCCAGGCTTACAGGACGTCCTGAAGCAGGCCAGGAAGGTGTGTGACCATTTCAGGCGTTCCTACACGGCCATGGCGAATTTTGCAGATATCCAGCGGCGAAACAACATGCCAGTGAGGCGCTTGATTTGCGACAGCCCGACACGTTGGAATTCAACACTTCTAATGTTCGACCGCCTGCTCCAACAAGAAAAAGCCATTAACGAGTATTTGTATGACCGGGGTGCTAGGACAGCCTCTGCGGAGCTGGGGATTTTTTTGCCAAGTTACTGGACGCTCATGCGAAATGCCTGTAGGCTCATGCGTCCTTTTGAGGAGGTGACAAACCTAGTCAGTTGCACCGAAGGCACCATCAGCGACATCATACCATTTGTTTTCTTCCTGGAGCGTGCCCTGTGAAGAGTGCTGGATCAGGCCGTAGATGAGCGTGAAGAGGAAGAGTTGTGGTCACCATCACCACCAGAAACAGCCTTATCAGCATCGCTTGCTGGACCAGCGGCAACGCTGGAAGAGGATTGTGAGGAAGAGGAGTCAGAGGAGGAATGTGGCTTTGAGGAGGAGGAGGAGGAAGACCATCCACAACAGGCATCCCAGGGTGCTCGTTGTCACTTATCTGGTACCCGTGGTGTTGTACGTGGCTGGGGGGAAGAACATACCTTCAGTGAGATCACTGAGGATGAGGAACGGGACATGAGTAGCTCGGCATCCAAACTTGTGCAAATGGGGTCTTTCATGCTGTTGTGCCTGTTGAGTGACCCTCGTATAAAAAAACTGAAGGAAAACAACCTGTACTCGGTGTCCACGCTACTAGACCCCCGGTATAAGCATAAAGTGCCTGAAATGTTACCAAATTCCCGCAAGTTGGAAAGGATGCAGCAGTTCCAAAATAAATTAAAAAGTATGCTTTACACAGCGTATAAGGGTGATGTCACAGCAACGGGAATTATCTTACAGGGGAAGAGGTGAAAGTAATCCTCCGACTCCAACGACCACGCCGGCAAGGACACGACGCTTAACAGACGTGTTGTTGATGGAGGACATGCAGAGCTTTTTAACTCCTATGCATCGCCACAGCCCTTCGGGGTCCACCCTCAGAGAACGACTCGACCGACAGGTAGCAGACTATCTCGCCTTAACTGCAGATCTCGACACTCTGAGGAGTGATGAACCCCTTGACTACTGGGTGTGCAGGCTTGACCTGTGGCCTGAGCTATCACAATTTGCTATAGAACTTCTGGCCTGCCCCGCTTCAAGTGTCCTGTCAGAAAGGACCTTTAGTGCTGCAGCAGGTATTGTCACTGAGAAGAGAAGTCGGCTAGGTCAAAAAAGTCTAGATTACCTCACCTTTATTAAGATGAATGAGGGATGGATCCCGAAGGGACTGACATTGGGCGATACATTCGAGTAAAAAAGGCCTAATGAGAAAATCTGCCTTGGGCTATAAATGGTCCACAAGCTGCTGTATTTTATCTTTGAATGCCGGATGACTTGCGTGACTTATACACCACCAACTTGTGTTCAAGCCGCAATGTTTTAGGGCACTTTCTGCCAGGGAAACAAACATCAATTTTTCTGGCCGCTGCTACAGCAGCGGCTGCAACAATACCTAATTTTTCTGGCCTCTGGTGCTGCACTGTGGCTTCAAAAAACAAAACAAAAAAAAGGCACGTAACAGGGATTAAAGTGATAGGAATAGTACTACTCAACACACCACTCATATCTGGTGGCACAGTAGATTGCACGCGCAGTGCCCCAAATTTGAAGTAGGAGGACCGACCAAGCATCTTTTTCCATCTCCCGCCCGGTTCCTAAAATCCATGCCATATACACATCCCCTGGCGCCGCAACTGCCTCTGGGAACCTTACCATGGGTTATCTGGGAGCAGGCACTGATTGGCTAGACTGCAAGTCTGTCAAAAGAACTGAAAAAAGGGGCAGTTTGCAGAGGCTTAGATACAAGATAATCACAGAGGTTAAAAGTGTTAGTTATGCAAAACTGGGAAATGGGTAATAAAGGGATTATCTATCTTTTAAAACAATAAAAATTCTGGTGTAGACTGTACCTTTAAACGGGGAGTTTGGTCTGTCACTGTGAAGCGGGCGTAACCCTTACACTACCTGATCGATACAACATCATACCTGATGTTTTAAAGCACGTTATTCCAAACAATTTAGGAATGTTAGGTGATTTATGCCCTTTATGGCTTAAAACCAGACTCTGCATCAACTATGTAATTTTCCATGGGAGTTTTGCCATGGATCCCCCTCCGGCATGCCACAGTCCAGGCGTTAGTCCCCTTGAAACAACTTTTCCATCACTATTGTGGACAGAAAAAGTCCCTGTTGGTTTTAAAATTCGCCAGCCTATTGAAGTCAATGGCGGTTCGCCCGAAATTTTTAGGTTTGCGACATCACTATTCAAGTATAGGGCAAGGAATCCTTGTGGATTTTGCATCAGGATTTTATATATCAAAGAAAGTATTGTGCTCAGTTAGGGAGATCTAGTTCAAAAGTGCTCAAAATTGGTCAAAGATCAATCATATTTTGACAATCTTTGTGTCATGATATAAAATCAAACATCAGTCTGCAGGTAAACCAGTTGTTAAATCAAAAGAACTTAATTTAATTATCTTTCTAACTGTGCTTGCCTGCAGAACTTGACATTTATGTTTACGAGACAGGTAAAATGAAAAACAATTCCTTGTTTTTGCCTTTGATTGAAATTTTAAACTAATTTTTGGCCATTTAAACTACAACATTGCATATTTTTGGCAATTCTGATTTTGGGCACTATAAGCACACAAATATACATATTAAATGTAAAATGTATGTTTTTTGTTGTTGTTTTTTATATTTAAATGTTTATTGAGCTTCAAACAACGGCTTAAAAGGTGACATGGGTCAATAAAGAAAATACAAAGGAGTTACAGTGGGGCAAAAAAGTATTTAGTCAGCCACCAATTGTGCAAGTTCTCCCACTTAAGAAGATAAGAGAGGCCTGTAATTTTCATCATAGGTATACCTCAACTATGAGAGACAAAATGTGGAAACAAATCCAGACAATCACATTGCCTGATTTGGAAAGAATTTATTTGCATATTATGGTGGAAAATAAGTATTTGGTCACCTACAAATAAGCAAGATTTCTGGCTCTCATAGACCTGTATCTTCTTCTTTAAGAGGCTCCTCTGTCCTCCACTCATTACCTGTATTAATGGCACCTGTTTGAACTTGTTATCAGTATAAAAGACACCTGTCCACAACCTCAAACAGTCACACTCCAAACTCCACTATGGTGAAGACCAAAGAGCTGTTGAAGGACACCAGAAACAAAATTGTAGACCTGCACCAGGCTGGGAAGACTGAATCTGAAATAGGCAAGCAGCTTGGTGTGAAGAAATCAACTGTGGTAGCAATAATTAGAAAATGGAAGACATACAAGACCAATGATAATCTCCCTTGATCTGGGGCTCCACGCAAGATCTCACCCCGTGGGGTAAAAATGATCACAAGAACGGTGAGCAAACATCCCAGAACCACACGGGGGGACCTAGTGAATGACCTACAGAGAGCTGGGACCAACGTAACAAAGGCTACCATCAGTAGCACACTACGCCACCAGGGACTCAGATCCTGCAGTGCCAGACGTGTCCCCCTGCTTAAGCCAGTACATGTCCGGGCCCGTCTGAAGTATGCTAGAGAGCATTTGGATGATCCAGAAGCGGATTGGGAGAATGTCATACGGTCAGATGAAACCAAAGTAGAACTGTTTGGTAGAAACACAACTCGTCATGTTTGAAGGAGAGAGAATGCTGAGTTGCAACCAAAGAACACCATACCTACCATGGGGGTGGCAACATCATGCTTTGGGGCTGTTTCTCTGCAAAGGGAACAGGACAACTGATCCATGTACATGAAAGAATGAATGGGGCCATGTATCATGAAATTTTGAGTGCAAACCTCCTTCCATCAGCAAGGGCATTGAAGATGAAACGTGTCTGGGTCTTTCAGCATGACAATGATCCCAAACACACCGCCCGGGTAACGAAGGAGTGGCCTAGCCAGTCTCAAGATCTCAACCCCATAGAAAACCTTTGGAGGGAGTTGAAAGTCTGTGTTGCCCAGCGACAGCCCCAAAACATCACTGCTCTAAAGGAGATCTGCATGCAGGAATGGGCCAAAATACCAGCAACAGTGTGTGACAAACTTGTGAAGACTTACAGAAAATGTTTGACCTCTGTCATTGCCAACAAAGGATATATAACAAAGTATTGAGATTAACTTTTGATATTGACCAAATACTTATTTTCCACCATAATTTGCAAATAAATTATTTCCAAATCAGACAATGTGATTGTCTGGATTTGGTTCCACATTTTGTCTCTCATAGTTGAGGTATACTTATGATGAAAATTACAGGCCTCTCTCATCTTCTTAAGTGGGAGAACTTGCACAATTGGTGGCTGACTAAATACTTTTTTGCCCCACTGTATGTCGTGAGTTACATAAAGGAAAATAGCAATGCGTATAAAGTACAAAGACATATGATAAATATCCACAACATATATATATATTATTATTCACCCTCTCAATCCAAACTAGACAGCCTTTGGGTCTTAGCAGGCGAACCTCATTTTTGTTTTTGTAAATCTTTAACAGGAAAAACTGGCCTAGTTAAATTTGAAACCGACATGAATATACTTATACAGTGGGGCAAAAAAGTATTTAGTCAGCCACCAATTGTGCAAGTTCTCCCACTTAAGAAGATAAGAGAGGCCTGTAAGTTTCATCATAGGTATACCTCAACTATGAGAGACAAAATGTGGAAACAAATCCAGACAATCACATTGTCTGATTTGGAAAGAATTTATTTGCATATTATGGTGGAAAATAAGTATTTGGTCACCTACAAATAAGCAAGATTTCTGGCTCTCACAGACCTGTATCTTCTTCTTTAAGAGGCTCCTCTGTCCTCCACTCATTACCTGTATTAATGGCACCTGTTTGAACTTGTTATCAGTATAAAAGACACCTGTCCACAACCTCAAACAGTCACACTCCAAACTCCACTATGGTGAAGACCAAAGAGCTGTTGAAGGACACCAGAAACAAAATTGTAGACCTGCACCAGGCTGGGAAGACTGAATCTGCAATAGGCAAGCAGCTTGGTGTGAAGAAATCAACTGTGGTAGCAATAATTAGAAAATGGAAGACATACAAGACCAATGATAATCTCCCTTGATCTGGGGCTCCACGCAAGATCTCACCCCGTGGGGTCAAAATGATCACAAGAACGGTGAGCAAACATCCCAGAACCACACGGGGGGACCTAGTG
This sequence comes from Bombina bombina, assembly GCF_027579735.1. Classification (NCBI taxonomy): domain Eukaryota; kingdom Metazoa; phylum Chordata; class Amphibia; order Anura; family Bombinatoridae; genus Bombina; species Bombina bombina. The sequence goes on from NC_069502.1 coordinate 449,570,314, forward strand.
AATGACCTACAGAGAGCTGGGACCAACGTAACAAAGGCTACCATCAGTAACACACTACGCCGCCAGGGACTCAGATCCTGCAGTGCCAGACGTGTCCCCCTGCTTAAGCCAGTACATGTCCGGGCCCGTCTGAAGTATGCTAGAGAGCATTTGGATGATCCAGAAGCGGATTGGGAGAATGTCATACTGTCAGATGACACCAAAGTAGAACTGTTTGGTAGAAACACAACTTGTCATGTTTGAAGGAGAGAGAATGCTGAGTTGCAACCAAAGAACACCATACCTACCATGGGGGTGGCAACATCATGCTTTGGGGCTGTTTCTCTGCAAAGGGAACAGGACAACTGATCCATGTACATGAAAGAATGAATGGGGCCATGTATCGTGAAATTTTGAGTGCAAACCTCCTTCCATCAGCAAGGGCATTGAAGATGAAACGTGTCTGGGTCTTTCAGCATGACAATGATCCCAAACACACCGCACCGGGCAACGAAGGAGTGGCTTCGTAAGAAGCATTTCAAGGTCCTGGAGTGGCCTAGCCAGTCTCAAGATCTCAACCCCATAGAAAACCTTTGGAGGGAGTTGAAAGTCTGTGTTGCCCAGCGACAGCCCCAAAACATCACTGCTCTAAAGGAGATCTGCATGCAGGAATGGGCCAAAATACCAGCAACAGTGTGTGACAAACTTGTGAAGACTTACAGAAAATGTTTGACCTCTGTCATTGCCAACAAAGGATATATAACAATGTATTGAGATTAACTTTTGATATTGACCAAATACTTATTTTCCACCATAATTTGCAAATAAATTATTTCCAAATCAGACAATGTGATTGTCTGGATTTGTTTCCACATTTTGTCTCTCATAGTTGAGGTATACTTATGATGAAAATTACAGGCCTCTCTCATCTTCTTAAGTGGGAGAACTTGCACAATTGGTGGCTGACTAAATACTTTTTTGCCCCACTGTAATCTGAAGTTCAAAGCTCTGTAAACCTTGTCTGTCACTTAGCCAAGTGTCTCAATATAGAGGATTGCCAAACAGGAGTTCCCTAGAGTGTGGCATAATCTCAGCCCAGAGAGTATCAGTTAGTTGCGGCAGAACAATGAAACCCATCTCCTAAATGTCGATATAGGAATCCAGGGCAATAAAGAACGGTACAGTAAAACTGGAGATCCCCTCCAGGCCATTCATCAGCGATGAGATTGTATGTGAGTGGCCCATAGCCCTTTACACAACAAGATCGACACCTCCAGGGTCCCACATACATACCAGACATACCGTGTAGCATAAATGGATGTAGGGAGTAAGGGTCCCCATTGCGATTTGGTCTGTAGAGGTATATATCGTGCTGCCGTCAGGGAGTTGTGATAACTCAACCAATGTGAATTCTATGCTGGTTGCAGAAACAAACCCGATCACTTGAAAAGCAGCATTATCGATGTCGGACACAGCAACCCCCCAGTTATACTCCGGTCTCTCAGGATACAGGTAGGTCTCGTCCCGAGGGCGCCTTCTCAGGGTTCGACCAGCCATGTCCGCCATATTGGTTGAGATCGACATGACAAGCTTTCCAGGTGGTCTTAGTATCGGATCTTTGATTTCATCAGGGAATCTGTATAATATTTTGCTCGTTTTAGTACCGACAAACCAGGGCCAGACCTGCTGATCTCCGTTTAGCTCTGCTGAGTCAGGTATGTTCTGCATGGCTCTTGAATCAGTAACATAACCAAGAGAACTCAGACCAGGCCAGCCATAGGCCCTAACGGGTTTTATTGTATGAACTGACCTCCTACTATCAGTATTCTTTAATTTGTCAGGTAAGTGCTGCGAGACCCTTAGCTGCTGCAAACCTTGCTGGGTTTCCTTGGGGAATACTCTGCTACTTGTAGGCGAAAATGCCAGGGCTAATGCCCTCTCCAACTTCTTGAAATGGCTACTTAGTATTTGCTGCACACTTTCTTCCCATCCGGGAGCCATATTCGTTGTGTCTTCAGAATATATTGTAGTGCAGAATATGGCCTTACTTCAAGAGTTGACTTTCTGTTGGTTACAAGCAGTCAATTATCGGTAGTAAGAGTGCTACTGGGATGTTAAGATGGCCACTCCTCAATGTTCCCCACGGCTGCCTTCACTGTAGGAGTGGATAACTATCTGCTCTACTTAGGCTGTTTCTTAAGGATTGGGGTTATCTAGTATGTCTTCCCATAGTAAGAGACTCAACTAATTTGTAATTTGAGCAGCCCTGAGCAGTTAAAAATATGGAGCTGTGATGGTAAACGTCTGCTCAGATGCATGGCTGGCTCGTGTGTGTGCCATTCCCGTGCCAGGGATTAAACTCTGGCCTCTAGATTCTTGGACCTTTGGCTTGCTTCTGCTAGCTGGATTGACTCGCTCTCTCGCTCCACCTGCCTGCCAGCTGCAGGCAGTTCACTAATCAGTTTACTAATCAACCAGGACTTTTTAAGGCTGCTAATCTTTGTATTCCTGCTCTGGCATTAAGACAATTCCTGTTGTGCCGCTAAACTGTTGAAAGTTATAGATTGTGCTTGAGCGAAAGCCAAAAATGTCCTAGAATATTTAGCTGAAGTAAAGTGTGTGTTAAAACATTTTTTCACAAAAGAGATAAAAAAACATATTAAAATAAACTATTACAGTCATAAATACACTTTTTAATAAAAATGTCCTTTTATTATTAATAAAAATGTTAAAATGGATAAGTATATGTCAAGGTGTTTGACTGGAAAGGACTCCAATGTATATGTTACAGTTAAAGTGCAGAAATCAGTTAATGTGCACATTACCTAGCTAATCTGCAGATTAACTAGGGTGATCAGTTAAAGTGCAGAAAAATTGTTTCATTTCTCAAATTACCTAGGTAATCTGCAAATTACCTAGATAATCTGCACATTACCTATTAGGCACTAGTTAAAGTGCAAAAAATGCACTTTATCTGTTACATATATATAAACTAAAGGGAGTCCCATGGTTTTTCCTATGATAATCAGTTGATATCACTTTTTTTAGAGAGCCTGGGGCACTTTCTTCTGAACATGGAGGTAAAAACAAAATCTTAAAGGACAGTGCGGCGCACTTTATGCATTATTCATTGCCCAGACACACTTCAACTTCTTAACAAGTTTATAGTAGTTTTCCCAAGGGTATAACATAACAACTGCTCTCATTCTGTTTTTGCATTTATTAGCATCTTGGCCTCTACACTTCTAAGCATTGTATATTTCCCATTCTGCATTCTGAATTGTTACAGAATCGACTTCCCTGCAACCCATTGTGGAATTATGCAATGAGCACAAATAAATGTAAGAACATCGTACTGAGAATGTGAAATATCTGCCATTCTAGCTGTAATGTATCTGTGATAATACAGTTGAAAAACAAATAATACACTTTCAAGCACTTTAGCTTTTTAGAAAAGTTTGTTTCTCTCATGTAAACTGTTTATTGAAAAAGAAGCTGAAGAATGTTCCGATTTCGGCCGAGGACAGATACGCTCCAGAGTGCTCTGTTCTAATCAGAGCCTTGGGTGCCACAACTGCCTCTGGGAACCTTACCATGGGTCACAGCCTGCACGTCTTGAAATTCTCTGTCTGGGAAATATCTATCTATCGAATCTATAATATTATTATCAGGTATTTGTAGAGCGCCAACAGGGTAGCAGGGTAGAGGGCCCTGCCGAGAGTTTCACTGTTGTAGTCGGCTCTTATGAAGCGATCTGTAAAA